>NC_056737.1:1050394449-1050421949 GCF_019279795.1 Protopterus annectens | reverse complement strand
TAGACCCTGCCACATGCAGTCGCCTTCCATCTAAAATAAGATATCCACAGACTGGATACATTTAAAGCATGGCTGTAAGTATATTTTCTACAAGAGGTAAAGTGTACTTGCTTTCACAACACTGGATAAATGATCCCAGAGCACTTAAAGGGAGCAGCTTTTAGCTGTAATCATGTTTTGTCATTATGTTTGGAAATTGCACACATTGTAAATAATGGGTTTGTGTGTGTGTGTGTGTGTGTGTGTGTGTGTGTGTGTGTGTGTGTGTGTGTGTGTATGTATATATATATATATATATATATATATATATATTTTTTTTTTTTTTTAATTTAAATTGTATACTCATTTTAACTTTAATTGTATTTCCTCCCTTATCTCTTTGAACTATACCCTCTTCTAATTTATATGACTTTTTATTACTCTATTATGTGTGTTACCAATTTATCTAGTATTGTTTTGCATTCAGATTTGTATTGTTTTGCTATTTTGTTTTTTCTGTAATAAACTTGTGCTCATTTAGAGCACAGGTTGTGGTTGAAAAGGATCAATAGCTCAGTGCACAAACCTAGTTACAAAACTGCAGAAAATAATTAAATTAAAATTATAATTTTCATATTATAACCATAGGGCTGTATTTATAAATATGCTAAATATACCTCACTGGACTGGATATGCTGATAACCATTCATGCAGAGAGGCCAGAGGAATTTAGATATTAATGAAAACAAGGTCTGGAATAGTTTCTGACCTGTTACACTAGACAGATCATATCATGGCCCTTGTTCTGAACAATTCACTTAAGTGACAAGTAATGGAGAGTGTCAGGAAGATTTATAGGATAACTACAGACTACGCATATCTCTACCTTATCTCTCAATATAGTTTTCGCTCTACAAAATTATCAAAACATAGCCACATATAAAAAAACATGCTTTCCCTGTTTTCCAGTGTGTGTGTGTTACTCAATGCCCTATTCAACATATTTCATACACACCATGTAGGATTTGCATGATTTCTCATTACCTTATTAAATAATATTTCTTAATGGTCCTGGATCATAACAACTTGAGTGCATTTATTGTGTTGTAGGTTTACTTACACCATTGCATTTTCTTCCCATTTAAGTGCATAGGTCATGTATGAATGACAGGAAACTTAATACCACTGGCTACAAAAGTTTGAATAGTGAGTGAGTGAGTGAGTGAGTGAGTGAGTGAGTGAGTGAGTGAGTGAGTGAGTGAGTGAGTGAGTGAGTGAGTGAGTGGGGAAGGAGTTCCTACAGCTCAGACATAAATAAAGTGGCTAAACTAGTTTGGAGCAGTAACAGTAAAGTGGCCATACATGTGTTTAAAAGATTGCAAAGAACACGATTCAAAGGAAGTCAGTTTCTCTTCAGAGACCATGAAAGAAAGTACCAATTAAGAGTACTACCATTTTATATGAATGGACAGAACATGCTTGAGAAAAATGAATGCATGAGGGGAAATTCTGTAGTATAATTGTGCATGAACAAAGAGCATATTAACTCACATCTACAGCATTACTCACCATATGATCAGGTCTGCACTTACAGTTCTTGTATGACTGGCATTCAGTCCCATGTACATAAAAGACATCACAACACAGATTTTTTTTTTTTTTTTTTTTAAATATTTTTATTCATTTCCAAAAGCAAGAAAACATGTATGCAGGTTATTTATGACAATGAAGTATTTACAAATTATTTAAAAAGGTAGGCTAAAACCTCTAAACAGATATCAAACATTAAAACCAAAATAAAGTATTTACAAGGGTGTCTATTGTTGACATATAATTGACTTTCTATACAATTGTTTCCTGATTATAATCTGCTGCAGTCATTATTCTCCAGTATTTCAGTTACTTTTTGCCATGCTACGTATAATGATGTGGTTCTTTCAGTTCTTCCTTTAATAGTGTTCATTTCCAATTGCGATACTGCTGACACCATATTCATGAATTGCTTAAAAGTTGGAGAAGCTTTGGATTTCCAGTTTGATGTAATGTTCTTCCTTGCAATAACTAGGAGAGTCCATAAGATTACATATTTTGTTCTTGGCACACAGTCGGGTACAGGTGCATTAAACAAAATAATAGATTTGGAAATCTGGAATTTGTCATTGAATACCATTTGCAGAAAATAATTTATTTTATCCCAATATGGTTTAATCAAATGGCATTTGTAGAACATATGTTGCCAGTCTGCTTTTATTGATAAATCACATCTCCAGCAGCCAATATTTTTCTTAAACATAAGTTCCATTTTATGAGGGGTTACATAAGATCTGTGTATGAATTGACATGTAAAAAGTCTCCAATGTAATGAAAGTGATGTCTGCTTTGGAGAGAGAAGAATTAGTTTTTTATCTCTGTCATTTGGCACATGTCCATTAACTGATCTATAATAATTCCATATTTTGTCATTATTATGCATTTTTATTTTTTGTTTGTTTTATAAATAGATGATAAGTATCCCTTTCCAGTAATGGGTTGATTCGTTAGTAATATTATATGTTCTATAAGGTTAGGAACATTTTGTCTTATTGATGGTTGCATTGTTTCTTGTTTGCTTAATATATACTGTCTTAATTCTTGTACATGTAACCACGAACTATCTTCCATATTTAATTTCTGTTTAATCTGGTCTATTGTCAGAGGTTTTCCAGAGTTTAGCAATTGATGCCAATATATTAATCCCTTTTCTTTAAGCATGTTGACTACTTCCATATTAAATGTTATTATATTACCTTGTGTGTACGCTACTGGGTATAAAAGAAATGACCATGCTTTAATATCAGGATTGCTATTAATAGGATTTTGGAAAATTTTTAATGTATAAGTAATGTATTTGGAACTTATATTTTTATTCTTATGTATCATCATATATTCCTTCATCAGCCATAGAAAATTGTTTGGTATGAAATCTGTATACTTATTTGCTACTACAAATCCTGATTTTAACCAGATTCTCTCATGAACTAGCTTCCATCTTGATGTATATTTTGTATTTAGCCATAATGATATTGTTTTAATAATGGATGAATGCAAATATATTTCTATGTCTGGTAAACCTATGCCACCTATATCCCAATCATCTAGATGATACTTCATAGCTATCCTTGGTTTTTGGATACCATAGGAATCTTACCATTAAATCATTTAATTGTTTTAGGTGCGATTTAGCTGGTGGCAAAGAACAAGCTTGTATGACATAAAGAATTTTTGGAAATATGATCATTTTAATTATATAAAGCCTTTCTTCCATTGAAAAGAAGAATTTATTCCATCTTTGTATTAGATTTTTAATATTATTTAAGGTCTCTTTATAATTTGTTTCAATTGTAGTATCTAGGTTGTTAGTTATTATAATTCCCAAGTATTTAATTATATTATCGGTAGAGATATATTTATGGTATTTTTTATTTAGATCTTTTTTATTAGTATTTATAAGCAATACATTTGTTTTGTTCTCATTAAATTTAAGACTTGAAAAGTTTTGAATTGAGTCCCATAATGCTTTTAAACTGCTATTATTATTTTTTAAGGTAATTAAAATATCATCAGCAAAAAGTTGAATTTTAAGCTCTAGGCTGTTGTCTAGTTGTATTCCTTTAATATTTTTATCCATACATATATTATTTGCTAAGGGTTCAATGACTAGCGCAAACAATAATGGAGAAAGAGGGCAGCCTTGTTTTGTGCCCTTAGTTATTTTAATAGATTTAGACAGACAAGATCCCAGTTTTATATAAGCCAATGATTTTTCATATAATGATTTTATTAACAAAGTGAAGTTGTTTGAGAAGCCATTTTCTCCTAAAACTAACCACAGATAATCCCAGTTCACTGAATCAAATGCGCTATTTATGTCTAAGCTAATAACATTCAATTTGTTTTTGTGACATTTATATAATCAATTAAGGAAAGAATTCTTTTAATGTTGTCATAAGTGTTCCTATCTTTTATAAAACCTGTTTGATCCTCCTCTATCAAAAGTGGTAGTAATTGTTTTATTCGAGCAGCATGTATTGCCATAACAATTTTATAATCTATATCAAGAAGTGAAATGGGTCTGTATGATGAACATTCACTGGGATCTTTATTTTGTTTCAGAATTGGTGATATTAATGTGTACTTCCAAGAAGGAGGAATGTCTTTACCATTTTTAACTGATGTAAAGACATTCAAGAACAACAGCAGTGGTAGATAGTAATTTAAACATTTCTGGGGTGATATTATCTATACCTGGAGCTTTGTTTAATTTTAGCTTATTTACTTCAGCTTTAAGTTCTGTCATTGTTATTTGTTTATCTATTAGTTGCACCTGCTCCTCTAATAACCTAACTTTAACATTGTTTTTGAGAAAAGCTTTCAATGCTGAATGTGTTTCTGTTTTCTCATTTTGATTATTAAGTTTATGAAAAAATAGCCTAAAAGCTTCTAGTATTCCTTCTAAATCAGATACTTTCTTTTTGGTTTCTATATTATGTATTTCCTTGATTTGATTTGTTTTAATAATCTTTTAGTCCTATTTGCTATTCTTCGTTGGTTTTAGGGTTCATTGAATAGTAACATAGTTTAATTTTTTCTAAGTTGATCATTGTTTTGTGGTGTAGCGTCTCTGAGTATTTTTTATTAGTATCTTCTAGTTCTTTTATTAAGTTGGTGTTTCCATTTTGAATATCAAACTTTAAATTATCTACTTTTGACTGTGATTCCATTAATTCCTTATTCCACTGTTTTTGTTTATTTTTATACCATCCCACCGTTCTTCCATATAGGTATGCTTTCAATGCATCCCATATATATATTTCAGATACATCTTTTGTAAGATTGATATCTAGGAATGTTTGTGTCTCTTTAATATAAAATTCCTTAATCTTTGAGATTTGTTATGTAAGATGGTATTCTTGTTATTGATATCCTTCTCTTGAAACATGTCTATCTCAAACATTATGGTGTTATGGTCCGAAAATTGACATGAAATTGTCTTGACTTTATTTAATTTAGAGGTTAAATCCTTTGTTATGTACACTCTATCTATTCTAGAGTATGTATTATGCCTATGGGAAAAATGTGTAAAGAATAGTGAATCTGGGATAGCATACTCATTTATGTCAACTATATTAAAAGTTTCAACAAACTCAGATAACAACTTTGTTAAAGGTGATCTCTTACGTGTAGTTTTAGTATTTGTGTCAGTTTCTTTTATAATGCAATTGAAATCTCCAGCTATGATTAAATTGCCTTTGGTATATTGTACAATGTCGTCTAAGTGTTGTTTGGCCACTCTAACACCTAGTCCTGGTATCCAATAAATATTCACTAATGTATATATAATTTCATTGATAGATATTGTCACTAGACAAAACATTCCTGAGTTGTCATGGAACGTGTTTATGATTTTAGGCATTAAAGTAGTGTTTTTCCACAAAACTGCTACTCCCCTTCGCTTCTGATTATAGGTGGAACTTACTAGTATTGTATAATTTTTATTGTTTATTTTATTTATGTCTTCCTGTGTAAGGTGTGTTTGCTGCTTAATTATGTTTCTCATTTTGTAATACTTTTAATCGGCTAAAATGGAAAGAACTTATTAAACATGAAAAGTACAGTATTGTTTTACTATTTCAAATTATAACTATTTATGTCATATTTAACATTTACTTTTTTATGTAGATTCTCATTAATATCCAGAATGCTAGCACGTTTCATTTATGTATCATTAGCATATGTGCCTAGAAGTAAGAATTATCTACAAGAATAAAAAGTCTTAATTTAAAAACAAAATCCAATCTGTTAATTAACCCCACCAGGCACCAGGCAGTTTTGCAGGACACATTATAACATGATTCTAACCATTTAGTCTTGTGTAGGGGTGTAGTACAGAATGTTTAAAAAATGTTTCAGTTTCTCTCCACGGTGAGCTTTTAACAAACAAGTTACTTGTGCATTTAATCTATATAGGTCTTAAGCTATAGGGAGCTTGCATATAGTGAAAAAAGCTGTGTATACACATGCAGCCTCAGTCCATATACAAGTGTATTGTAAGTGATTAGAGAATGAATGCTGGCTGTCAGTGTACACATCACACAGGCTGAGAGCTCACAGCTGCTTAAAAAGGAATCTGGATTGTTTTATAGATATTAGGTGCTTGTAACACCATTATGAAAACTATGAACATCGTTTCCACCCATGTGTACTTAACTTATTGTGTCAGTCTTGTGGCTGTGGAAGCTCTAGGGGATAGCTGATGTAGCGGTACATGTAATAATTTACTATGCAGCTGGTCTGTGCATTGTATGCTTGCATCTACTCTAAGAATTGTTGTAAAACAACTTTTATCTACATACAGAAGTTTGCTTTTCGTGTCGCTTGATATACAGTCCTAGAGAAATGCAAGCTAGTACAAGCCTCATATGGCATTCAGTTGTTCATATTCTCACTACAGTTAACCATTTTGTGACTTACACTCAGGGACAAGCTATTCAACTTCAGACCAATTGCCATACTCTCTCCACTCTCAAAAATCCTAGAGAAATGCATTCACTAGCAGGTAATGTATTACCTTCACCAGGAAAACCTTCTCACACCCACACAGCATGGTTTCCGTCCCAAGCATAGTACAACTACTGCACTCATATCATTCATCAACATAGTTTCCCTAGCTCGTGATAACAATAAACTTGTCTCATGCCTATTCCTTGACCTTTCTAAAGCCTTTGACACTGTCTCTCACCCACTCCTTCTAGATAAACTCACTAACTTACATTTCTCTCCCCCTACTATCTCCTCATTCTCCAGCTATCTCTCTACCCGCCAGCAATCAGTTAAATGGCTCTCTGCACTATCCTCCCCTCTCACTGTACAAATGGGAGTCCCCCAAGGGTCCATACTTGGACCACTACTCTAATATTTTCACCAACTTGCTCTACTCCTCTTGTCCCCAGTCATCTCTTGTGCAATATGCTGATGACTCAACTGTTATAACCATTGCTGACAACCCAACTGACCTCCACTCAACTACCCAGGTATCCTTCCACACCATTGAGACTTGGCTTAGTGATAACATACTAATACTTAATCCAAAAAAAACTAAGCTCCTACTCTTCCTCCCTAAAAACATCACCACACTCAAAAGTACATTTCCATCTTATCCTGCAACAACAGAACACCAGCTGACTCTAGTACTAACTTGCTAGGTGTTATGATAATCAGCTTAAGTTTGATCTCCATATTACTAACTCGGTAAAAAGAACTCAGAAACTTGGACACCTTTTCCGTAGAAAGAAATACTTAAAGCACTGCCTGAATAACTCTCTCCCAGGCTTTTACTCCCAACACTCCTGTACAGCTGCCACATATTCACAAACCCTAAATTCTATACTTATTTCCAAGCTTGAAACTACCTATAATAAGATCGCCAGATTTGCAGCTAATCAAACCTACAAGTCACACCACTGCTTAGCACTACAGCAACTAGATTGGCTAGAATTTCCTCAGCTGCTCCAACTATATCAACTACAAATCATCCACTCTATCCTCTATCTACCCTCCTTCTGCCCCAGCCTCTCCACTATCATATCCAAATATTCCCCTGCTAGGATGCTATGCAGCTCAAATCAAGAATTATTAGACATCTACAAACCAAAACAGGCTGCCTTCTCTATAACTATAACCCAGCTACATCCTGAAACCAACTCCCCTTGGAAATAAAATCCCTCCAGCATAGCAAAAGTTTCAAATTAGCCACAAGGAAATACCTAAAAACAAAGTGGTCTTGCCACTGTAGCCAACCACCCTGAAACCACCATCCTTTCACCTGTTTCACCACCTCACTCTAAATGTATCTCTAACACCATTCCCCTGCCTTATCTACCTCTTCCATTCCTCTATCTCCAACCACTCTTAATTCTCACAGTCTCAAAACAACCTACTTCTCTAGTCTGTCTCCTATACTCTACCTCCCCTACATCTCCTACTAGCCATTCTTACTTTCCTTTCTTGTTTCCAAATTCCTATACAACTAGATCCTACCCACTTTAAATAAGCATCTGCCTAACTAAACTCATTTTGCTCTAAGCAGCTTAAATAATATTGTAACTAGTCACATTTTCTGCTAATTGTTTAAAACCTTGTTCGTAACAACTCACATACTTGTCTGCCAATTGTTAATACTCTGTATAATTGAATTGCCTGAGGAGCTTTTTTTCTCTCCAGATCTCTGCTTGTAAGATCCTATAGCTGATTGTTACTACTATGTTACTAAAATTTAATAAATTGTTTTTTAATCCTGAGGAGCTTTTCTCCCCAGGTCTCTGCTGAAAATGAGCCAAAAGATCAGCCAGACTAACCCGGTTAACAAATGTAAAATAAATAAAATAAAATAAAATAAAAATAAATGAATCCCTGTCTTAAATTTAGCAGCATTCATGAAAGAAATTTATTTTAATTAGCTATATCTCTGCTACAATTTGATTAGGATTACAAAGCAATGAAATATGGTGAAATTCACCACAGAATTAAAAAGAATTAAGAGTCAACTAGTCACTTGCTAATTCTCCCATTTGCATCACTGTGGCTCATGGAACAATATGACGTGCAGATTGTAACGTATATAAGATGTTTAGATTGCTGAAAGTGGACATTAAGTGGTTATGGGAAGTAGTGAGCCCAGAGCTTATGGTTCATGAAAAGCAGGCATGTCAGGTGCAAGGCAGAATATGGTGCACATGCCAGCAGCATCACAGGTTGAAAAAAGTGTCTGGAGTGTACCTACGGTAAAAATGATGTGGATGTCAGAAGTGGTATGAAGTATTCAGGGGAAAAAGAACAGTGCAGACAAAGACTGGCTAATTATCAAGTTGCAAAGAGTAGTTAGATGAAAAATACAAAGTATAAAAAGGTGATAGCAGAACGAATGAAAGGAGGGGAAAAAATAATTAATGGATTCTATATCAAGGAAAGGACTGAAGAGAATAACTGTTTTTTCTAGAATGGACTTTGTGAAAATGTATGATGAAAGTCAACAGAGAATTCATAAATGATTCTGAGGGGAGAATCTATTCCAAGCACAGCACACAAAGTAGGAGCCCAAGCATAGCAATAAGGAACACTTAATAGGCGCATAGGTCATTAACCTGCATTACACCTCAATGGAGCCTTCCTGTGTCCTGAAAGAGTGCTCTTCAAACTATCTGGAGATATACAGAGCTGAGTATAGTTTTCTGGCACTTCAGAGTTGTGTACTGGTAATTGTTGTTTGACTAATTTTATATAATTGCTGGCTGACTTCAGAGTTGTGCACTGTTATTTTTGCTTCACTGTATAGTTTTTCAGATCTCTGCTGAAGGTGCCCCCCCACCATTTCTCTGTGTCTTAAGTTGGTATAACTGGTTTTACATCCTGTGTGTTATCTGACCATCTCAAGGACTACTTGCATAAAATTAGACCCTCTTCGTAAAAAAGTCTGCATATCATTACTGGAGCCTTCCTGTGTCCTGAAAGAGTGCTCTTCAAACTATCTGGAGATATACAGAGCTGAGTATATTTTTCTGGCACTTCAGAGTTGTGTACTGGTAATTGTTGTTTGACTAATTTTATATCATTGCTGGCTGACTTCAGAGTTGTGCACTGTTATTTTTGCTTCACTGTATAGTTTTTCAGATCTCTGCTGAAGGTGTAGGTTTTCCCATACCCATCCTCCCTATTCCTGTGTTGTTGTTTAAATTTGGAGGATTTTGCAGTTGCCCGCCCCCAGTGTAGATTTGATCTGGGACACTCCCCCCAGTCCCATCTATTTACCTCATTCTACCTAATAGACTCCTTCTGCATTGTTTTTAGTCATTTTTAATTTAATTGCATTTTTTAAACTGTTTGGTCTAACATTGCTACATACTCAAGTGTGCTAGCTTGCGCTGCATTTGAATTGTTTTGACTGCTGTTTTAGCTACTTTTCTGTATATATATATAAAATAAATAAATAAATAAAATACCTGTCCTGTAACTTGTGTAGTCCATTCAGATTCAGATTTGCTGTATCCAGGACTGTATGTATGTTTCTGAGCCCCCCCCCCCCCAAAGCTTTCTGTGTTGGAGGGAAGCCTTCTAGCTTATCAGTAGGAGTGGTAAGCACTAGGTAACCTATCTACCACATAAGGAGAGGTTCTGGCCCAGAAATTGTAGTTATTGACCGTTTGGGCAGTTTTTCCATCTCTCTCAACTTTCTGATTTAAAAGCCCACATTTGCACTTGTTTCCCCCCTTTCCTGTTACTAGTTTAGTCCAGATACAGATTCTTACTTTTAGCACTTGAATTTGCTTATTCGTGATCAGCACTTGCTCAGAACTTGTAAGCACTAAATAACCTACTAATTACTACAGCACTCAACCTTCCTCATTACCTAGAGGAAAACAGTTTTGGTACTTAACTTTCCTCACTTGCTTAGAGAAAAACAGCTCTTGTACTCACTTTCCTCACTTATCTAGAGGAAAATAGTTTTTTTATTCAGGCATGTCCAAGGGTCAGCTCCCAGTGTTCTCTCCTGTCTATCTGATGAATCTGGGCATCTTGGGGCAATGTAGAAATTGCCTCATGTACACAGACAACCCTCTCCTCCTACCATCCAACACTACAACCTGTGAGAGATGCACTTATCTAGCCAAACTGGAGGCAAAGCTCTCTCCAATCAAGACTGAACTTGACAGTCAAGAGGAGAAGGTAAACACTTGCACCACACCACACTCATCACATAGTCTCACTAAATCTACACCACCAAAATCCACACATAGAAATACAAAAACATTCGCAGAGGCTCTCAATAATAATCTGCTCAAGCAACAGAGACCTCCAAAGCAGAAATGCAAGCAACTTCCACCCCCCAACCCAACCCAAATGACACATAGCCCGCAGACTCAGTGTGCCACTCAACCACAGCCAATAAGGAAAAACAACATACCCAACACACTAGTCATAGGCGACTCTATAGTCAGGCACACTGATGTCCCACTCACCAGGCTAAACAAAGAGAAGGTTACTGTCAGCTGCCTGCTGGGTGCCAGGATCCGTCATATTACCCACGCACTCAGGTCACTCCACAACAAGTACAAATATGACTCTGTTATTGTCCATGTTGGTGTGAATGACCTGAGACATACCTCCATGAACTACATGAAAAGAGATATGGAAGAGCTCTCTGATCTTGTAGCCCAGGCAGGTATGACCCTAGCCCTGAGGAGCATTCTGCCATCACCCAGAATGATGCCGCAGTACAAGGACAAAATGATTGACGTCAACAATTGGCTAAGCTTCTGGTGCCATTCTAAAGGGATCCAGTATCTGTCTGCCTGGGATGACATGGTCGACAGACCACAATGCTTTGCCAAAGATGGCCTGCACCTGTCACCCCTGGGATTCCGGATACTGGCTAAGGTTCTTGCCGCCTCTATAGTGCCTTTTTTAGGCAAGGTTCAAATGACAAATTCACCACCATAACAGGAACAGGCAAGCAAAAACTGAGGGTGATGCTACTCAATGCCAGAAGTCTAAATCTCAAAATGCACTCACTCGAGGCACTCTTTAAAATGGAGAACATCGATATCTGTGCAGTGACTGAGACCTGTTTCAAGGCTCCAGAGAGCACCCCTGCACTACCAGGCTATAACTCATACCACACGTTTCGGCCATGTAACCAGGACCGGAACACCAAAGGCGGAGGTGTATCCATATTCATTAAGGATATCCACACCTCCAGGCTAGTTGCTTAGCATAATGCAGCCGAGGTTATCCAAGTGCAACTAACTCTGGGCAAAACTGCAATCCAAATTGTAGCTTGCTACAGATCACCCATCATGCTCCAGGATTCCCACTCCTCTTTTCTTGATGTACTGGAAAATATTAGGGTTCAACCAAGCACCCTAATAATGGGCGATTTCAACTACCCCACCATTAACTGGGAAAACTACTCATGTACCAACTCCTTCACTCAACGCTTTCTGGAATTCATAAACTCCAATGTCCTGGATCAACTTATCCACACCCCCACCAGGGGCAACAATATCCTAGATCTAGTCATTACCAATATGAGTGACCGGTGTTCCACACCAGAAGTCAATGCCTCATTGGTCCGATCCGACCATAAGCTAATTACCCTAGATATCCACATCCTGCCTCCACCCCCCATTAAGGAAACCATGGTAAAAAATTTCTCCAAAGCCAACTTCATGCTTCTTAAGACAGAAGTGGTGAACATCATGACTCCCATGCAGATGGACAATACAGTTACGACTACTGAATCCTACACAATTGCGCTTTATAAGCACTTACATGAGTGCATGGATCGTGCTATCCCAAACAGAACCAAGATGCTATCCTCCAAAAAAAGGAAGCCAATCTGGTGGTCCCCTGCCATAAACAAACTGTACAACAGAAGGAAGAAACTCTTGCAAAAGAGAGTAAAATCCCATGAGTGGAGGAGCTCCCTGGTCAGCCTCAGTAAGAAGCTGCGATCCCTGATAAAATCCTCCAAAGCTAGTTACGAAAACAAAATCACCACTGATTCTAAAGACAACCATAAAGCATTCTATAGCTATGTCAAGAATCTCAATGGCAACACTCAGATCTGCTCTGAGTTACAGCACAATGGCACTAAATATACAGACTCAACTGATATTGCCAACATCCTGGCAGATAGGTTCATTACTAACTTTACCCCCCTCTCACCCCCTAAAGAGCCCATCTCTATACCGGAAGAATGCAAAGTTCTTGTAATCACAGCTGCACAGGTAAAAACCACACTATCCAAAGCCAAGAACACAGCATCCATGGGACCAGACAACATCCCAGGCTGCGTTCTACACGAACTACAGAATGAACTGGCACTCCACCTAAGTACCATGTTCAATCATAGCCTCACCTCAGGCTTTGTGCCTGCTGAATGGTGCACAGCAACGGTTATCCCACTCCACAAGGGGGGAGCCACCATGGACCCCGGGAACTACCGCCCCATTAGCCTGACGAGCCTGGTCTGCAAGGCCATGGAACGTATAATCATGGAACTTATAAACAAAGACATTGGTAATCTCCAAACTCTGGATCCCACCCAGTTTGGGTTTGTAAAAGGCAGATCATGTCTCCTAAACCTGATAGACTTCTTTGAAGCAGTCACCAAAGCCGTAGACAAGGGTAAGGTGGTTCACACAGCCTATCTAGATCTTGCCAAGGCTTTTGACACCATCCCCCACTATGGAATTATAGATAAACTCACTAAACTAGGTATAAATCCCTATGTCACAAGATGGGTTGCCAACTGGCTCACTGACAGAACCCACACTGTGAATGTAGCAGACTCCAAATCCGACTTCAGACCAGTGACAAGTGGAGTACCACAGGGTTCAGTCCTGGGTCCTCTCCTGTTTGGTATCTACTTCACTGAAGTACAGGCTAGCACAGAAGGTCTTTGGCTAATGAAGTTCGCAGATGACTGCAAACTAGGAGCCATAATCGAAACTCCTAACGATGTGGACATCCTACAAAAGGGCCTCACTGAGACAGATGCCTGGTGTCAAAGGCATGGCTTCAAGCTCAATGCCAAAAAGTGCATTGTCATCCTCTTTGGTAAAAACTCTGTACACATGAACTACAACATAGGCGGTAGTATACTTAACACCGAAAGTGTGATAAGAGACCTTGGGACACAGGTGGACAGTAGTCTCTCCTTTGATAATCACATCGCCACAGTAGTCAGGAAATCCTTCTACGTGGCACACCTCATCACAAAACGTTTCTCATCCAGAAAAAAAGAGGTCATTTTTCCCCTCTACTCATCACTCATTAGACCCATTATAGAGTACAACGCCCCTTTTGTTATGTACATAACAAGACATCTACAGCAACTGGAAAGGCTGCAGAAATACCTCACAAAGAGGATTACCGGCCTCAAACAGATGCCCTATGCAGACCGTCTCAAAAAACTCCAGCTTTACTCCGTCGCATATCGCCTACTCAGAGGTGATATCTGCCTAACATACAAAGCTATGTCAAACCCAGAGCTGTTGGACATGCTCCACTTAAAGAAATCCCAATTCCTCTGAGCTACACACTTTAGGGACCTAAACCTTGTCACCACAATAAATAGAACATGCCAGAGGGATAGATTCCTGTCCCAGAGACTTCCCATACTCTGGAATAAACTACCTATCTATATCAAACAAAGCTCCTCATTAGCACTCTTCAAGAAAAATCTTGATGGTTGGATGGGTCATAGGAAATTCACCCCGGGGATCACTTCTGTGGTTCTGCTTGACAGGGGCACAGGAAAATAATTTTCTTGGGTGGCGAAAGCCAGGGTACCTTTTTGGCTAGGCTTGTATAGGCCCTAGGGCCAATAGCCTAGTACCTACCTATGAACCTATGAACCTATATTCAGGGCTGGAAAAAGAAAGAGAAAGACTGAATATTACTATGAGTATATACATAATAAGTCTAGAAGAAACAATTCCGATATATGACAGCTTAGAACCTAAAATGGTATTTCATTATCATACTTCTGCTGGTTACCACAGAAAAGAGGCAAGAAGATAAAATATCTGTAAAAACTGTAAAACATTTAGATATCCAAAAAGTATGAAACAGTGAGGTGTCTAACAGCTTTTAAAGCAGTTCCTTCAACAGAGGAACACAGGTTCTAGATACCATCTGTGTTTCACTGTTAAGTGCTTCATGAATTTCAAAGTCATAAAATGCTTCAAGTTCAGATATTTTTTCTATAACAAGTAGCACATCAGGGCAGCTTAATCTCTGGTCATAACTCACTAGTTATAAGTTTTTTAATGGATGTCAAGCTTCATCTCTCAAGATCTGCTTTGCTCCACTCTTGAGGTAAGTCTCTTAATACTCATGTGTCACACACATAGCAAGTTGGTTATGTTCAGGCATCCGATAATCATGCAAACACACACGCAGACACACACACACACACACACACACACACACACACGCACGCGCACAGAAATGAATAGTAAATATTGTTGAAAATGGAAGGTATTAAGATTAGCGAAAAATAGTACTGATGACTTAGTGCCATCATTTGCATGTGGTAAGAGAGACAAAACTGTGGGCAAACTTTACTATATTAGAATATTAAGTAATATCATGTTTGCAGTTTCAGTGTCATTAATGATTCTTTTCTGAGCAGCCTTAAAGCTAATGTATGTTATGTAGAGCACTTCATTCATCAGAGGAACACTCAAACTCCAACGTACTTAGTTACTGTCTCTGTGCATATGATGCTCCTGGACAATCTCCATCTACCCTTCTCCAAACCCTTACTAACTCTCACCACTCTTATTTAACTTGCCAAAATACTGTGACTTCTTCACAACCTCTAACTATCTCACTACCATCTACTCCTCTTCACTACTATCTCTATCTCCAACAGATTCTTCTATCACTTGGACCTTCTTAATACTCCTTCATAATTTGTAACCACCTTCATCCTATAATTCATTCAATGTCTCTACTTATTATATCATTACAGTTGATTCCTTTGAAAATAGCTAGACTCTTATAAGTTTTATATTAACTAATATTTTACTGTATTCTTGTTTTAACTGTCATATCAATACTATTATATGTATGTACATCTATTATGTAAATCTTGTGTAACTGCCTTTTACTCATTCCGTAAAATGGAGCATTTTTCCCTGGGCCTCCACAGAAAATGGGACCTGTGCCCAGTTGGATTTTCCTAGTAAAAAATGCAATAAATACATCCATAACTAAATAAATAAATGTACTGGCTGCATGAGAACACCCATTCCAGAACTTAGTTATAAGTACAGAAAAGCATGTAATAGACTTCCATGATGGCTACACACTGATCAACAGCTTAATCTCAGTTCTCCCAGCATGAGTAAAGAAACTGAGTGATAAGAGCTAGTAATTCTGCCAGCCTGAGTAGAATTCAGTTATTGGCTAGTAAATACATTGCCTAGAAACCAGATATGAAGAAACTTAGAGAACCTGAAAGAAAATCAATTAGAAATGTGAAGAAAATCACTAAGAAGAATCATGCAGATGTTCAGCAAAAAGCATTCAAGCTTCAGCATTGGTACAATAACTGGCTTCTAGTAATTTAGAGAAAAAATAAATCAAAAGTACTCAGAGGTGATTAAAATAAATGAAGCATTGAAGGAGTATATCAACAGAAATGACAAAAGGCTAGAACAAATAGAAGAAGGTGTGTCTAGCTATTCATTTCAACTGGGAAAACTGCAAGTCAGAAGACGAAATGAAGAAAAGGCTGGTTGAGTATGAGACCTCTCAAGAAGGGCTGTTTTATATGGTAGAGTTAGAAGACAGAGAGCACAGCAAAAAACTTAAGAGTTTCTTCTTTACCAGAGAAAATGGAAGGAACAGACTAGATTAATTTTATGAAACCACAAATAAGTCACTGGACTGGTATTTAACAGTAGGATGTGTTAATTGAAAATCCAATTTGAGTGTATGCTCCAAATATGGCCATGAAAAAGCAGCTAAGTCATTTACTAGTAAAGATGCAATCATACCAGCAGAAATATTGATCCTGACAAAACTGTGACAGCAGGGAAAAGTATTAAAAATTGGAGACAACAGAGTGCTTGTAGAAAATGATTATTCACTGTACACCAGGCAGGAGATGCAAATTTATTCCAGCCATCAGGGTAATGTAAGGAGACAGATGTGAGATTCAAGCTGCTGTATCCAGTTGATTTCAGAATGTTTTTTTTCCTGAAAGATGAAAGACATTTTTTGATGCAGAACAGACTAAGGAGAAAATATAAAAGCTTGTCAACAAAAAGTAAGTGATCAAACATAAGGTGATTCTGCTTCTAATGCTTCTGACAATAAAGCTTGCAGTGAGACTTTACCAGTGAAACCTTTTCCAATGTTCTAAAGGAAAATGTTTGAGATACAGAAAAAAGCACAGAAGTTTACTAGAAGAATCAGGCTTACCTTGGACTTGACCCAAAGTCTGGTGTTGGGAGAAGAGATGAATAGGAAGAAGACCAGCAACACTGAAATTAGTGAATGAATGTGACATTATAAAACATCAATCATATTTGTGAAATATGGTTTTGAAGGAAAAAGTGGTTGAGAAAGACTAGATTTTTGTTGACTTTGTTAAACTTGTGGTTGGACTGTAAAGCATATACTCCACTTGATCTCTTTACTGTAAGTAAATCAGTTTTTCTTCTTAATGGTATTGGTATAAAACATTTAATGATATAATGTGCATGTTATATAGTAAAGCAGTTTTGTTTAGTATGTAGTCAGGGATATTTTGAAAGGGGGAATTAGTCTTGTCAGTGATTGTTATATGTGATAAAGATATTGCAGTAAACAATTACTTTTTAGTGGCAAGAAATACAGGCTTAACAATGTAAAAGAGTAGAAAGGCTGGACAAAACCAACTTATGTTAATATGCTGTAATTTTTGGCTACTGGGGTATGGTGGGGTATAAAGTGCACTTATATTATATGTAGAGTTGAGATGTTTCCTCTTATTTTTAAAAAGGTTAATGGCTGGATTAATGCCCTTGGCTTAATTTAAAAACAAGTGTTTTATGTAAGCAAATGGGCTTACAAAATAAATAAAATGATGAAAGCCATGAGAAGTGCTAAGTTTCTTGTATATGCAATGATAGCTTGTTTTTCCCCCTTTAGCAATTGTTTAAGGGGAGTCAAAAAGTCTGCAGCTGAAGGCAGTTATACATTATGTTATGTTCTGAGTTCAACTGACAAAAATTCCTTCATTGCATTTGCAGAATTGTTAGCTTTCTTTTTTTTTTTTTTTCTCACCGATGACTATGTTTGAGATATGCTATCTACAGGTGCAAGCAATTAATCTTGAGATTTCTGATCCTTCTTTGTTGAGAGAAATAAAAAAAAAATTAAAGATATAAGCAGCAAGCAGTTCAGTAAAATTTTAAATTTGAAGTTACTGGAAGTGAATAAGAGATATCAGCTTCCCTAGCAGCCTTAATATTTTAATGTAGTGAATAGAAATGTGTGCAATTTAGCTTTATTTAAAGATTAGTGCAGTTTTTCTTAAAGATAAAAGTTAATGTTTTCTGAAAACATACAAGCTGTTTTTCACATCTTAGAAGAGAATAGAGATAAAAAAGAGCATGCATAAATCAAAGTAAGTGGTGGCACAGGCAGCAACATGCACTTTAGCATAGGTAACTTTAATTATAGGTTAGGTAGTCTGTGGGTGCATCTGTCAGTTTGGGGCAAATGTTCTTATCTGGAGGGTTGAACTTCATTTTTGAAGATGTACATTGTATTGTGTGTTTGTTCTAAGTTAATAGGTTATGGGTGTGTACTGAAAATGTACTTAGTTTTCTTTTTATCTGAGGGTTTTATTAAAATAAAAAAGTCTTTAAAAACTGACATAGGTTCAAATGGAGATGACAAGGAACAACTGTCAAAAAGATCTATCTGCCAACATGAGTATGTGCATTCAACACAAAAAGTCAGAAATGCATATTCATATAAGCTGTCATGTATAAGTGGTGGAAACAATAACTACTTATCATAATGGTTATGCTATCCTTATTGCCTTGGAATGCAAATGGCCTTACAGGTATAGAAAAAAGGTTAAGAGTACTGAATTATATTAAAAAACTAGAGAGTGCACTTAACAATGCAACTGGAGACACATTTGGATAGAAATGAGCATGTGACTTTGATAAAGAAAGGATTTCAGGGTGGAAATTCAGCAGAATATCAGAGACAAATGAAAAGGGTGCACTAATACTAATTCATAGATGAACCCCGACAGAGATAGGAAGAGGTAAAAAGATAATAATGGTGGATTTGTGGTAGTAAGGGGCTACTGGCAATGGAAGAGGATTCCACTGGCATGTACTTATATTCTACCTAAAACTGCTTTTGTGGACCTTAAGAAAATTTTGGGATAAATAATCAGCTTTTGGCATGGAATATCAGTTTATAAATGGGGACTGGAACTTGATTTGAAAAAGTAAGGATGTATCTGGGGGACCTGGAAGGGAAAATTTAACAAAATGAGAACAGATTTCCGAAGAAATTTAAAAAATATTTGGTATGGAAAATGCAAATTTAGTAGTAGGAACTTGGAGAGAATTTACATATTATTCCCCAAGGTCCAATAACTAGGTTAGACCAGATATAAATTATATCTCACAGAAATATGTGCATTTAATTGAAAGCTTTGACACACATCCAATAAGTATTTTAGATCATGCACCAATGAAAACTAAGATAAAAATGCAAGGTAATGAAGTAAAAACATGATAATGGTGTTTTCCCACCTACATGTTAAAAAGAGTAGAATTTAAGGAATGGGTGGTGGAAACTATTCAAGCATTATTAGAGAAGACAAAAATTTCTCCAGAATTTCTAGCTAATGGGAGGGATAAAATGGATGTGAAGTTTAAACATAGGGTAGAAATAAAAGAAAGAGAGATACGGTTAAGAAGTAATAGGAATTATTTAGACAGGCTGACAAGGTTAAAATATTGCAGAAAAGGGGGAAATTCATAGAACAAATGACACAACTGCAGAGTGCTAAAGAGAAAATAAGAGAGTTTCTGGATAATATGCATGAGTTTAGAAATATTACTGTAAAGCAACTATTTGTTTTCACAATAACTCCAGAGCACAAACAATTTTAGCACAACAACTTAAGTAACAAGTGGAAAGTGTTGTCACTTAGCTTAGGGAGCCTGTAACACAAAAAATAACCAGAGTTTCTGTACAGGTATTACAGATATTTCAGAAATGCTATTAAAATTTGTATAAGGCAGAAAAATTTGGAAATCATGAAAGAGCACAAATGGTAATATTTATGGAAGATTTAAATATGCCCAGGGTAGAGGTAGATGAGGCTCAATAATTAACAGTTAAGATAGAAGGAGATCAGATAAAAATGGTGTTGATAATCAGTCTGTAGGAAAGTTTCTAGGAACAGACTGTATTCCTGTAGAAGTTTGGAAGGTAAGAGGAAAGAAAGTCATAAAGATCTGGAATGTTTTGTTTAACAGTATTTTAAAAGCAGGGAAGCACCGACATATTAGAAGAAAGCTATGGTGACTGTAATACCTAATGATGGTAAAGACCCATTAGACCTAGCTTTATGTCGTCCAATTTCAATTTTAAACCATGATTATAAAGAGCTTATGTCTATACTAGCTAAAAGAATGGCAAAGATATTGCCAAAACTGATAGACGTGGATCAATGTGGTTTTGTGGACAGGAGGAGAGGCAAGCATTTGGCAGCATTAATAAAACAATGATCCAGAGGGAAGCAAAATTTAAGAAAATACCACTGTTGTTGGTGAGTCTCGATGCAGAGAAACTATTCAATATAGTAAGCGTGGGTTTTATGAGTAGAGCAATGGAAGCTTTTACATTCCCTGATACAATAATAATGGTAATAAGGAGGCTATATGAAGGATTAGAGGCAATATTTACAGTGGGAGGGTTCCTCTCTGATAAGTTGCCTTTGAACAGAAGAAAGAGGCAGAGGTGTCTTCTTTCCCCTTTGTTATTTGCTTTATATTTAGAGCCATTGGCAAAGAAAATAAGGTATTCAGAAATTCAAGGATACAACTGGGATGTTAATCAGGAAAAACTGTCTTTATTTGCAAATGATATTACTTTGTACCTGATAGATCCAGAAAGTAACATTTCAATGTTGTAGAGCATTTTTCAGACAGTTTCAAATTTTTTTCAAGATGTAAAATAAGTGAAGATAAAGGCTATAGCCATAAATTATGTACCCACATATGAATTGGTTCAGCAATACCCATAATTATGTGGACATGATAAGATGAAGTATTTAGGAGTATGAATTAAAAATGCTTCTGTTATGGCAGCTAACTGAATACAGTGACAGAGCCTTTAGGCAATCACTGTAGGACAGGGTCTTAATGCCCTGAATTCTCATGGTGAGAAACCTTTGTGGGCTTCCAAATCTTGCAAGTGTCTGGTTAGATACATGCCAAGGGGTATTGTATTCAATGATGGCTCTGATAAGAGCCAGGTAGAGTGGTAGTATAACTTTCTTGGACCTGGATTCAATATCCTTACCTATACGTTGGGAGATATAGAATGATTTTCTTATTATCTTAGCTATGTGTTGAACAAAGACCAGATTGCTGTGTACACCTTAATACTCGGTCAACTCTTAGTGGTGTTTATCAATTGGTTGACAGTTTCCCAAAGGATATAATGCATTTTTAGCACTGAGTTTTATTTCATGGCTTTAGCACCAGTTATTTGTCTGTTTTAAACCCTGTAGCAAGATGTTGGTATTTTGGGAAGCATCTATAATTGCTCCCCATTTAAAGTCATCTGCAAACTTGGTGAACCAAAGTCCATGAATCTTAGCCCTGGGGTACTCCGCTGCTGGTCTCTTGATGGAGGTGATCTCACTGATTATGACTTTTTGGGTCCTGTCTGTAAGCCAGCCAGCAATCCAGCAAGTTATGTAGGGATTAATGTCTAGCTCAAATAGCTTGTCAACAATACCTGAGTGGGGTATTGTATCAAATGCCTTTGCCAGGTCAAGATCAGTAGTATCCATTGCTTTGGTGACCCTCTCAAAGAAGCTAACCAGGTTAAGTAGGCATGGCCTTCCCTTAACAAAGCCAAACTGGGATGGGTCTAGTGTCTGCAAGTTGCCAATGCCCTTGTTGGTCCCTCCTAATACCTGGGGGAAGTATTCTGGATTAAAATGTGAACAGGCCATGAAGACATGTGGACTGCAGGCTAGAGACTGCCTTCCCTAACAGGGGTGTAAGCAAAGAGAAATGAATAAGTGAATCCCAAGTGAAAGACTTACTCTGGTAGAATTTTTAGCTGACTCTAGAACAGAAGCTGGTATTAAAAAAGGGGATAATTAGCAGGCCATATAAAATATTACATGATAACTATAAGAATCAATCAGCGGAGGTTAGAAAAGCTTGGGATGAGAGATTGGATAAGCAGTTTACATGGGCACAATGGGAGGACATATACATGGCTCCCAAGAATGGAACAAAGTCTATAAGTTTTATGATCTTTGCTTAGAATAGTTTGCATAGATATTTTATACCCCAAGCAAACTTCAAATAATTTTTCCTCATGTAGATGGCAAATGTTGGAGATGTGATGTGGAAGAAAAAGGTGTATGGGAATGTGTTTTGGGAGTATAATGAGTTGGCATATTTTAAAAATCCCTATAGATCACTCTGTTAGAAATATTAGGTGAGCAAATGGAGGAAACTCAGGAAATTATTCTTTTCAGTTGGGAGGCGGGATCTGATTTGCCTAGACATAGTAAGGCCTTGTTCTTCTTTTGGCTTTTCCCGGTTAAGGGTCGCCACAGCGGAACTCCGATCCGCTAATAATTGGCAGTAGATTTTTTTATGGTACCAAGGTGCAAGCCCGATGCCCAACCTTCAACGAAGGCACGCCCATTCACGCATGTCTTTCAAGTAAGGATTTATTAAGCTTAATTCTGGTTGCTGCCAGAAAGTCAATCACTAGAAAATGGAAATCAGAGTCTAATCCAATTGTATTTGTAGTATTGAATATTGTAACAGAGATAAAAGAACTGCAACTGGGATCTTTAGAAAAAGAAAGGAGCAAATTACATAGAAATAAATAGAGATTGTGGGAATAATGTATGCAGAATAATGTTCAGGAGGAGGAGGAGTGAGGTTTAAGTGAAGGCAATAAACGAGCCATTTTTGTAATGTTGGCTTGATGATAGCTATAAAAAAGAGCATATATTATATATATTGTATGCAAATGGAAATATGCTGATACGGTTTGTTTGTTTTTAAATTAATGTATGTTTGCCTGTGTCTTAAGTGATAATTAAAGGTGTTAAAAAAGAAAAACATGGAGCAGCAGTAGCATATAGATGTATTTAGTTTTATTTTTGTTTTTTTTAAATATAAATCTAAACAAACATAATCCCTAAGCTCATGCTGGGATTTATGCAAGCAAGAGTATCATTTAAAGATATGGATATGTGATGTATTTGTTGTTTTTCATCTTTTTAATCAAATAAATGGTCAGCTATTAATAGTCGTGTTTGCTGCCTCAGTTGGTTTTGTTTCACTTACATTCATTCTTGGTTGCTGCACTTGAGGCACTTTACCCTTGATTGTGGATTCTGCATAAGTTAAATCATTTAAAGAAGGGCATTTGTGGATTGTGAAGTAGTTACAGGGCACATTTTAATTGCAGGAAGGACAGTTGTTTGCTAAACTCTAAATAGTTTAGGTGACTGAGAGATAAGAAGTGTTGTGTCTTTTCTTGACTCGCACTGAGTGTCAGAAGTAGTCATTGGGCAGATTTTAACTGCAGTAAGAACATTTGTTGACTAAAGTAATAATCAGTGATGTATTCTTCCATGTGGACCCTCTATAAACCTAGCAATCCTGTTGTAAAACTGCTTAAACTTGACAATGAGTGGAGACTGTAAATTAATAAGCAGGAAAGCAGAATACATGAGATAAGGCAGTAAATAAATGTTAGTTATTAAAAGCCTATGAATGTGTGAAGGGAAATGCTTTGACTGTGAAAACACAGCTAGTGTTTCATTTGTTTTATCCACACCCGCCACTTACTTACTTTTCAAATTTAAAATAGTTATCAGTTACCAAGCTGAGGACTTTCTGGAGTAACTTTCTCAACAGTTGTCATTAAGGGCGGTATTACTGAACCCTTAAAAGCCAATGACTTAAACATTTTATATTACAGTAGAGAGTTGATTATACGAACATCAATTACCAAGCAGTCAGTTATCAGAACTGGCCTTCCATAGCTTTCGGGTAGGAAAAATCATAAAGTTTGAATATGTAAACACTATACATATTCACTTGAGCATGTTTTTTGAGCTTGTAGCCAGCTCATGTGTGAAAAATATTCTTTATTGTCTACTGGAATCACTGAATGGTTGAAAATTATATTCCTGCGTGCCAAAAAAAAACAAGATTGTAGACGTTTTTTATCCATTTCATTTATATGTTTGATTATCCGAATTACCCTATTTCCGAATTAGTTCAGATAATCAGCTCTGTACTGTATACTCTGCTATTTGCATTGGAAGAGCACAGAATTTGGTCTTAAAAAGTATAGAAATACAGTTCCATAGATATAAACCAATTATGCAGTGAGCCTAATGTTACCCATGGCTTGTAAATGAATGATGCATTAAACCATCAGCAAGGAAGCTGTTTGAAATGACTGCATATTGTAATCGTTTTGCATCCTTGCAGAGAGTGACCATGTCACTCACAAACATTGTAAAAAGCATTGCATTTAGGATAGATCCTTTAGGGATTTCAGCAACAGTCTCAGACAACAGAGTACAGATAACATCTTACCAAAAGCCCACAGGAATCTGTCTTCATTCTGTATATCAACAGCCTTCATTACCTGATACTTGCATCCTCTACAGGTGCTTCAACAGCTATTGCAGCATTTATTTAGAGCTTCCCTGTGCCTGCCTTTGAAACATGTGACTACAAGACTTGGAATGCTTCTAACCCAATCTGGAGCTACAAAGCTGCTATAAGCACTTGTTTGCACATGTCCCAACTGTCTCAGAGCCATGTAACACACGTGCTGGATTCTGAATTGCACCATGGCCTGTGTACCTGTTGCATGTCTGCAGGACATCATCTTCTCATCTGACGTAGTATTACATTTAAGGTTTTCCTCATATTACTTTTTTCCTTCCTCTCTCAGTCATTTAATTGTAACGTTGAATCCATACATTTTTATCCATGAATTTTCCTGAAGAATTATACATTAGCCTGTTAATAAATGCATCTGACCATCTCTAGATGACCATGGCCTGGAAGCTAAATTATTCTTTGTTACAAGTAGAGGAGATAATTATTTCTATAAATACCTAATAAGCTTAGGACTGATGTGTATTACACCTCATTATGCTAATATACAAAGCAGTAGCATATAACCTTACCTTAAGCGAATTCACATTTATTAAAATCAGCCCATAATGAAACAGAAAACTTTCTTAGTCTGAGAATTTCAGTTCCAAAAATGGTCTTGTTAGTAGTTATGACTGTGATAAAAAGAGTCAATAAAAACGTTTCCATCAGAAAATGATATTATTTCTAGTCTCATATTTCAAATGTTAGGAAACCAAGATGATAGCCGCTTAACAGAATGTCATCTCAAATGCCCTCTTCTCAGTGAACTAAGATATTATTTGTAATAAAACCTCCAGTATGGATGTTTTTACCAACTTCATAGAAAAAATAATGCAGCCCCTGATTTAGTACTTTCAGATGAAAATGAACTGCTAGCCTATTCAGCTATAAAATCATTGTAAAAAATTTACAGAAGAAGCAGCGTGTCTGCTATTTCTAAATGAAAAGGTAGCAGAGTTACAGAATCTGGTAGCTACTGTGTTCCTTTCTATAAACAGTTTTAAAAGAAATATTAGATATATACATTTAACTTTCTCTGGTTGTCATCACTCCACCCCCACCCCCATCCACTCACTGGGCAGAGAACCATCCAGGTAGGTCACCATTCTTGCAGCTATCAGATGATTTGTTGTGGGCTGACTTCTTCCTGGCAGCTGATGTTCATATATGCAGCCGCAAAGGTCTGCTACACCTTTCTCTGTGCAAATTGTACTCTCGCTCTCACACATACACACACACACACACACACACACACACACACACACACACACACACACACACACACACACACACACACACACACACACACACATACTCTGATGGCAATTGTATGTATGTAGCTTGGCAGAGCTAAAAGCAGATTCCCAGCCCAGGCACAATAAGGCTTCCTTGGCCAGTAGGCTGTACGTGGTTGAGTTTCATAAAGCTCTTCAACAGACACCCTGTTGTGATTGCTTATAAGTTCATAGGTAAGTATTAGGCTAGCTGCCTTTGTGGTGTATTTTAAGACTAGTCAGTTTCCCTTTCTGTGCTCAAATTAACCTATCCCATTTGGTTACAGATGGGCCTTATCCATCCCATGGTCAATAATTATATATTACCCCTAATGAGAATAACTTGGATCATACAATAGATATGTTGAAGGGACCCTAGCATTTAGGAGCTGCATCTGTCCATTAGTAGTACGGGGGCAGTCCTGGCATAGATTTTCTCTTCCCATCCATAGATCCAAGTTGTCCTTGAATATGGATAGAGCTGAACTTTGTTTTATGTGGATGGTGAGCCTGTTCCAGACCAGCGATACTAGGAGATATACCTCTCCCGACAAACCATTCTGTTGATGTTGCAGAAGAGGTTTAGATCCCTATACAGAGTATTTCTGATGCCATTTGACTTGCTGATGTGCTGTAAATCCATCAGTAATAGGTCAGAGGATGCCTTTAAGCCAGACTCAGGTCACCTCGTAGCAGTCTGTAAGATACCGAGTATACTGACAGAGCTTTGAATTGGTCCATGTAGGACATGTTGTTTAGGCCTTGTATCCTTTTAGTAAGGTATCTCTGTGGGTGTTCCGCTTGTTGCTTGTGTCTGAACAGATAACTTCTGCCTAACAAAACAGCCATTTCCTCAGCCACAACCACCAAGAAGAAACGTAACTTGTTTTTTATTCATTTATTTATTTATTTATTTATTTATTTATTAATCTATTATTTAAACTACTGTGTTGATAGTTGCCTAAAATGGTCTATACTATCTAAATGACTGGTGATTGCTGCATTTCAAGTTGTTTTATGAGAGAAGGAAACATGGCAATGTCTGCATGGTTGATTTAGCTTGTACCCACTGAACTGTTTTATTTTTAACTGGTTGTTTGTGCTGAGTATTTAGTAACTTGGTGAAGGAAAGAAACCCAGGGGTGTCCAGAACAAATCCGGATCACCAAAGCAAAGCTTCTTGATAGATTTTTAAGCCAGAAACATTTTTCTATTCTTCTTGGATAGTGGCTATAATATGGAAAACTTAAAAAGGCCTATTATAAAGCATCTGAACGAAGCAGGAGCTGAATAGAAAAGATGCTGAATAGAAGTTTTGTCATAATTGGGATTAGGGTACTAGAGCAACAACTTCTGATATTGTGTTGAATAATGCCACTCATTCATTGCTACATTGTGGCAGAAGATTATATTCCATCAGAAAAGGTAACAATTGTTGTGAATATGCTACAATGACAGTGTATTAAATTATGTCTGAACAAATAGCCACTGTTGTGAAGAAATGGTGCAAATTTTTGGGAAATGATACCAGCCTGTGTATGATATTGCCCTATATAGTCTGCATGTTCTACGAAAGCAGGAAGAGCATTAAGACTGTTTTGATACATATTAACTACAAAAAATGTTATGATACTATCTGGTTCTGTCCCGGTATCCATAAGGCTACTTTGTGTTTCTTGTTGTAGCTGATTTAATGCCATTAAATAAATTGAATCTACTATTAATATGAAAA
>NC_056737.1:1050324449-1050389449 GCF_019279795.1 Protopterus annectens | reverse complement strand
TAAGTCTGAATATACTGAAAGCATGGGGTTGAGGGTATTAGATCATAGCAATCAACAATTTATATTTTTCAATCTCATATGTTGTGTCTTTTGGCTTTCTTTTATGTGCGAGTTGCCAGCCCTGATGCACAACCTTCAGCATTCATGTATGTCTAATCTCATATAAAGATTATTATATAAATATCTAGCAAATGGCAGCTTGATTGTGCACTCCAAGTAAAAAAAAGATCTTCGGTTCATCAGATTTAGATGTGCCAATGTTCATATCTTATCATCACATAAAAAATAGAGAAGGACAGAAATTTATAATTTAGTCCTACATGCTGCAGAAGGGATAATCTAACTGGGTTTAAGATGAAAACAAAAGGCAAGGCTGAAAAATTAAGGCAAATGAGGAGGCTGGGATCTGTACAGAAATGTTATGTTATTGTTTCACATAAACAGTAACTGAGCAAGGGAATTGTTTACTTTATTAGCTTGCGGAGTATGTCATGGATAACAGAGTTAAAAGATCTTGGGTTAGGTAGTAAAAAAGGGGAAAAGAAAAAGGAGACGAGGCCGTTGCATTTAGGTAGATTATGTTTCAGGCCGACCTAGAAGACACAAAAAATATGATAAGACCATCTAGTCAGGGAGGACCTGTCTTGTTATGAAGAAAAGTGCATTCACTGTCTCAATCGGCTAGGCTCAAGTTTAGAGAAAATAGCTGATTTTCTCTGAAAAAGGGAATAAAGCTGGATAAGGAAATCTATATTCAGTTCAGTTCACAGTTAACTTTGTTTATGTTGTTTGGTTGCATGTACCTATGTTACAGCTTATTATAAGAATTGCTTGCTAACATTTTTGATATATACTGTTTGTTTTACAACTGCAGTGGTGGTGCTGCGGTAGCATTGTCGCCTCACAGTAAGACATTGTCCTGTTCGATTCTCAGCTAAAGCGTCTTCTGTGTGGAGACATGCATGAATGGGCGTACCTTCATTGAAGGTTGTGCATCAGGGCTGGCAACTTGGTACGTAAAAATCTACTGCTAATCATTAGCGGACCGGAGTTCCGCTGTGGCGACCCCTAACCGGGAAAAGCTGAAAGATACAACAGCAACTGTTTGTTTTACAAATAAATGCTGTTAAGTGACAGAAGGATGTTTTCTGAATGATTATTACACCAAAACTTTGTGGTTCAAATCCAGTCGTCAGAAAGTACAGTGCTTGACATTTTGGGTCAAATAATTAAATCTTTCCAATGCAGCTACTTATAGGGCCTGAGTGTGACTTTTGCAAACTTAAACAAACTTAGCATATGTGTGTATCTACATGTTCATGGGCACGTATGTATTGAACA
Source organism: Protopterus annectens (assembly GCF_019279795.1). Lineage (NCBI taxonomy): Eukaryota > Metazoa > Chordata > Ceratodontiformes > Protopteridae > Protopterus > Protopterus annectens. The sequence goes on along the minus strand of NC_056737.1, from coordinate 1,050,388,108 downwards.
TAGGACCATACATACAAGTACTCACTGCTTCCAAACTGGGAATATTCTGATTGGCTACACACTATACACCTATGAACTATTATTACCTGTGTAAAGGAGGACAGCTTCGGCCATCAGGCTGAAAAGAGAAGCCACTAACCTTTTCTATGCAAAGTGGTCTGTGCCTCCAGAAACTAGTGAACTTTAGGAAAATCGAGTACCTCATTTAGTTTTATTCACCACATGCAGATACTTTCACTGCAACATTTATATGTATGTATACCGAGTAGAAACAAAAAGAAGGCTCTCAGAAACTGAAGCAGCCCATTTTAATTAATTATTTTTCATAAATGAAATGCTGGCAGTTAATCTAGTTAATCTAGAAGGGAAAAAAACAGAAAGAAAATAAAGAATAGAAGATGAAGGATCAGATGACGAGGCAAGAAACATGGAAATGCATAAATATAGTTCAAGTATAGCAAACTCTTGGAACAACCTTATGTTGATCAGAATCAAACAAAGGAGTGGTTTAGAAAGGTGAATTTAAACCAAAAGCCAAAAGGCTAATATAGACGGCCCAAGATAGTGGACTATGTACACGTTGGTTTACAGAGTCCATTGAATATGTGGAAGAAACAGACAAATGTAGGTTTTGTACAACAGAATTGGAAACAGTCACACATCTTTTTGCTGGTTGTGACATACTAATGGCAGAAGGACTGTATACTGAAAGGCATAATAATTTGGCAAGACTGTTTCATTGGGGATTGTGCAAAGATTATAATACTAAACTAGCTGAAAAATGCTGGAAACATGAGTCACAAACCATTATAGAAAATGATGAAGTTTATATCACATGGGATCACCCATTACCAACAGTTCAAAAATAGATGCGAAAAAAACAGATATAGTCGTTCATGAAAAGAAGACAAAAGTAGCATTGATCATTGACATTGCTACACCCAGTGACTACAGTGTCTTACGTAGAGAGAGACACACAAAATCATAAAATACCAGGATTTCCAGGTAGAAATGAGGGCAACATGGAAGAAGGATACCCAGAACGTTCCAAAAGTAGTAGGAACAATAAACAGAATTTACAATCGTACTTAGATTTTGTACTGATATTTGTAACTCCATATAAACTGCAGAAGGAGTCATTACTTGGCACATTGCGAGTACTGCAAAGAGCACTTCTGGCTAACAACAAAGATTGAAACAGCACACAATACTAATTTCATGAACTTTAATCATATTTGACTTAGGTATGGGGTCTATTCCTGTCATGGCATTAGAAATCCAAAAGACTTGGAGAAATTAAAAAGGTTTTATTCATCACATGCAGGTACTTTCACTGCAACATTTATGTTTATGTGTACCCAGTAGTGGCAAAAAGAAGGATCTCAGAAACGGAAGCAGCAGATTTTAACTGATTATTTTTCATAAATGAAATGCTGGTAGTTAATCTAGTCTTGTATACAGGGAGCTGGGATGCATGTTACACATTTGCATAACGATTTTCTGTAACATTGTAGCTATTACAACAGTGTAGGGCAATAGAAATGTGCATCGTTCAGAATGAAACCTAGATGTAATGTTCACAATATCCATTACTATGCTCACACTGCCCTGAAATGAGGCAGCTATGAATCCAGCAACTACAGATTACTTGAAATACATTCTGTCTGCTACTCAGAAAACCTGCTTAGGAGAATAAAAAAGGATATAAATCAGTGCTGTAGGATAGACTATGGGGAGAAGATTTTGAATAATAAATGAAGTATGCATTTTTAAGAATTATAGCTAAGCTGTGACTGATATATTCTTGAATGAGGAGGATGTCTTTCATGAAATCCAGCTTGAAGGCAAAAAAAAAGTTGTGACAGCAGGCATTAATGTTAATAACTTCTGCTTAGGGGTACAACTACTTCCCTTCCAAACAACTAGCAAACCAAACATGCCATAAACTGTATATATATATATATATATATATATATATATATATATATATATATATATATATATATATATATATATATATATATATATATATATATATATATATATATATATATATATATATATATATATATATATATATATATATATATATATATATATATATAATATATATATATATATATATATATATATATACACAGCTATTCTACTAGAACATTACATTTTAATGAATAAAATATGAAGCCAATGGCTGATGTATAGTACACAAAAATATATTTCTTCTTCTTTGTCTTTCGGCTGCTCCCATTAGGGTCACCACAGTGGATATTATATATATATATATATATATATATATATATATATATATATATATATATGGGTCTACTTTGACCCATCAAAATTACACTTTACTGAAACTGAAATAAGCATTCCCAATTCAGCTTCAGTGATCGCTTATTTCAGTTTCAATAAAGTGTAATTTCGATGGGTCAAAGTAGACCCATATATATGTGGTGTACTGCCATTAACTGCAATATTCAAATGTCGACTTTCAATGTCAACCAGAAAAAGGTGAGATTGCAAATATCAACATGCTACTACACATGCACCGAGCAACATGCTGCTACACGTGCACCAAGGAACAGCTTCTGCATGTGCACCATGCAACATGCTGCTACACGTGCACCGAGCAACAGCTTCTGCATGTGCACCATGCAACATGCTGCTCCACGTGCGCCAAGCAACATGCTGCTACACGTGCACTGAGCAACAGCTTCTGTACGTGCACCAAGCAAAATACTGCTCCATGTGCGCCAAGCAACATGCTGCTACACGTGCACTGAGCAACAGCTTCTGTACGTGCACCAAGCAAAATACTGCTCCATGTGCGCCAAGCAACATGCTGCACTGAGCAACAGCTTCTGTACGTGCACCAAGCAAAATACTGCTCCATGTGCGCCAAGCAACATGCTGCTACACGTGCACTGAGCAACAGCTTCTGTACGTGCACCAATACTGCTCCATGTGGCATGCACCATGCTGCAAGCAAAATACTGCTCCACGTGCGCCAAGCAACATGCTGCTACACGTGCACCGAGCAACAGCTTCTGCATGTGCACCAAGCAACATGCTGCTCCACGTGCGCCAAGCAACATGCTGCTACACGTGCACCGAGCAACAGCTTCTGCACATCCACCAAGCAACATGCTGCTCCACGTGCGCCAAGCAACATGCTGCTACACGTGCACCGAGCAACAGCTTCTGCACATCCACCAAGCAACATGCTGCTCCACGTATGCCAGGCAACAGCTTCTGCACATGCAAAGTTAAAACTTAAAACAAAACAAAAAAGCATTAAAACATTTTGTGCAGAGGGTACCCCAGATCCCCTGCTAATTATATTTACTGACTCCAAGATTACACAATGTCAGGGAAAGTGCATATTTCTCAACCCTAAGAATTGTGTGATCTTCCATACCTGTTGACCAAATTTTGTCAACTACGTAGATGTTGACAAAAAGTAAAACTGATGAAATTCTGTACACCTACATATATACTGCTACGGTTGATTGAAAACTCACTTGACTGAAAATGAAATGACTTGGACCACTTCAGTGAAAACTCATTTCTTTGAAACTCATTTTGTTGAAAGTTATAAATGGCCTTTTCCCCACTGTAGTGCGACCCTGGAGTTAGTATTGGGGGGGTGTGGAGGGCATAGCCCCCCACATATTATAAACATACTGACAAGTGCAATAAATAACTGTTTCCAAAAGAGAATATATAACCAAGATATGTGGGGGGGGGCTTTGCACCCCACACCCCTCAATGTGGGGGGGCTGTGCCCCACACCCCCCTTACTTTATATACTAACTACAGTGGGGAAAAGGCCATTTATAACTTTCAAAGAAATGAGTTTCAGTCAAGTGAGTTTTCAGTGACATGAGCTTTCAGTGAAGTGGTCCTAGTAATTTAATTTTCAATCAAGTGAGTTTTCAATCAACCATAGCATACCCATGTATATATATATCACATCATGACCATCAAACTGAAAAAATAACAAATGTGATTTTCTACAAAAATGGGGGGGGGCGGGGGTACATGTCTATATGTGCATATGTGTGTGTGTGTGTGTGTGTGTGTGTGTGTGTGTGTGTGCGGGTGTGTGTATGCATGTGATTGTTGTGTTTACATGGGAGAGGTGTTTGGATACGCATTTTATATGCTCAAGTTGATTATTATGCTATTCACACAGAATGAATTTACACTGCATTTTTATGACTGTATTTTTGCATTTAACACATATGTATGTGCATATATGTGTATATACATTCATTTGTGTATATATATATATATATATATATATATATATATTTTTTTTTTTTTTTTTTTTTTTGTTATCATTATGACAATACTTAATTTTTGTAGAAAATCACATTTTATTTTTCAGTTTGATGGTCATGATGTCATTTCCTGTTTAGTAAGTTATTTAAGGAACTGGAAATCATTTCAAAATGTTTCTGAGGAAGTTCACGTATTAAACAGTGGATGAAAGCGCTAAATTTTTGGCTTCTGGTTTACTTGTTTTTTTTGCCAGCAGGTCTGCAGTTCATTTTTTCGTTTTGTTTGGTTGTCAGCATAATATGACAGAAAGTAATGTAAGAATAGAGGGCTAAGGGGGGAAAGAAGTAAAGCTAATGTGACAGAAAGTAATTTAAGAATAGAGGGCTAAGGAGGGAAAGATATAAAGCTAATGTGACAGAAAGTAATTAAGAATAGAGGGCTAAGGAGGGAAAGAAGTAAAGCTAATATGACAGAAAGAATGAACTGCAGACCTGCTGGCAAAAAAAACAAGTAAACCAGAAGCCAAAAATTTAGCACTTTCATCCACTGTTTAATACGTGAACTTCCTCAGAAACATTTTCAAATGATTTCCAGTTCCTTAAATAACTTACTAAACAGGAAATGACATCATGACCATCAAACTGAAAAAATAACAAATGTGATTTTCTACAAAAATGGGGGGGTGGGGGTACATGTCTTTATGTGTGTGTGTGTGTGTGTGTGTGTGTGTGTGTGTGTGTGTGTGTGTGTGTGTGTGTGTGTGTGTGTGTGCGGGTGTGTGTATGCATGTGATTGTTGTGTCTACATGGGAGAGGTCTTTGGATACGCATTTTATATGCTCAAGTTGATTATTATGCTATTCACACAGCGTGAATTTACACTGCATTTTTATGACTGTATTTTTGCATTTAACACATATGTATGTGTATATATGTGTATATACATTCATTTGTGTATATATATATATATATATTTTTTTTTTTTTTTTTTTTTTTTTTTTGGTTATCATTATGACAATACTTCATTTTTGTAGAAAATCACATTTGTTATTTTTTCATTTTGATGGTCATGATGTCATTTCCTGTTTAGTAAGTTATTTAAGGAACTGGAAATCATTTGAAAATGTTTCTGCGGCAGTTCACATATTAAACAGTGGATGAAAGCGCTAAATTTTTGGCTTCTGGTTTACTTGGTTTCTTGCCAGCAAGTCTGCCGTTCATTTTTTCGTTTTGTTTGGTTGTCAGCATAATATGACAGAAAGTAATGTAAGAATAGAGGGCTAAGGAGGGAAAGAAGTAAAGCTAATGTGACAGAAAGTAATGTAAGAATAGAGGGCTAAGGAGGGAAAGAAGTAAAGCTAATATGACAAAGTAATGTAAGAATAGAGGGCTAAGGAGGGAAAGAAGTAAAGCTAATGTGACAGAAAGTAATGTAAGAATAGAGGGCTAAGGAGGGAAAAATGTAAAGCTAATGTGACAGAAAGTAATGTAAGAATAGAGGGCTAAGGAGGGAAAGATGTTAAGCTAATATGACAAAGTGTTGTAAGAATAGAGGGCTAAGGAGGGAAAGATGTAAAGCTAATGTGACAGAAAGTAATGTAAGAATAGAGGGCTAAGGAGGGAAAGATGTAAAGCTAATATGTCAGAAAGTAATGTAAGAATAGAGGGCTAAGGAGAGAAAGAATTAAAGCTAATATGACAAAGTAATGTATGAATAGATGGCTAAGGAGGGAAAGATGTAAAGCTAATATGTCAGAAAGTAGTTAGGTAGGCAGACAGAAGGGAAAGGACATGATAGTCATAGAATAGTTAAAGGTGAAGCATAGAGAAGATATGTCAGGTGTTGGGGTAGTTTATTTGGGTGCAGGTGCATAACCAATGAGAGGAGAGATGTAGTTTGAGGGAAGTTTAAAGGAGGCAGGATTATAGATAGTCCTGAGTGAAGGGGGGAGATTGTTCCATGACTTGGAGACAGTATAGGAATACAACATTTGGTCGGCTGAGAACCTGGGTTTCTCAATAGATGGTAACATTTTGTTTTCTGGCCTGAGGTGTCAGGATGGTACATGGTCAGTATGGAGGTGAACGAAGGGCAGGTTTCTGGGTAGTAGATAAGCTTGTGAGCTGTAGTTAGTTGTAGAAAGGTGAGATAGTTGGGGAATTCTAGCCAATTTAGTTGAAACAGAGAGGAACAGTGATGGGTAGAAAATCTTGCATTAGTAGCAAATTTGGCGACTTTGTTGTAGCAAGAGTCTAGTTTTGTTCTCAAGGAGGACTGTAGATTGGTCAGGATGGGAGCACCGTATAGCGGAGTAGGAAGAAGGAAGGATGACTCCAGGGCTTTTTTAGCAGAGAGGCTAAGAAAATAGTTGTGTCTATACAGGGCACCTAGTTTTTGATGTTTTTTTTTTTTATGTCGTAGTAGATGTGAAGGTCGAAAGTTAATTTGTCATAAATGATGACATGTAGCAATTTGGTACTGGGGACGACTTCAATGATAGTGTTGGTTTGGGAGTGAATGGAGAATAGTGACTTGTCAACAAGGTTGGATTTTGTGGGGGTAAATATTAAAAGTTTTGTTTTACTGGGGTTGAGGATGAGATGGTTCTGTGACATCCAGGTTTTGGTGCAAGAAAAATCTTCTTGGGTGAGATTCTGTAGTGCAGTGGCAGATTTAAAAGACAGATGATAGTGGAGTGGTATTGGTAAGAGTAGTAGGAAAGTTATTAACAAATGTGCTGAATAAGAGGGGACCCAGTATTGAACCTTGGGTGACAACAGTATTAGTATTTATGAAAGGGAAGAGGAGTGTTGCCATATAGTAGATTGCTGCCTATTACTGAGGTAATTAGTAAACCATTGTAGGGTGGGGGAAGAAAGGCCAAGGTTAGAGAGTTTAGTAAGCAGAAGGGAGTGGGATATAGTGTCGAATGCCTTTGATAAATCAAGGAAGAGCACTGAGACTAAGGACCCAGCATCTCAAGCCCTGTTTACTGTATCCAAAAAGGAAATGAGGGCAGTGTTGGTGCTATGCTCAGGCCTAAAGCCATGTTGAGTGGGGGAGAGGATTCGGTGTTTTACCAAATGACTGAGGAAATGAGTATGAATGCATTTCTATACTATTTTTGAGATGGGGGAGAGAATGGCAATAGCATGGAAGTTAGAGATGTCGGAGTTATTGCCACCTTTATGAAGTGGAAGGACAAATGCCTTTTTCCAGATATCAGGTATGCATGATTCTTTAATGGACCTGTTGAGGAAGATGCTGATGAGATATGCAGTGGAGAAAGCTGACCGTTGCAAGTATTCTGTGAGTAAGTTATCTGGGGCGTTGGTACAAGGTTTGAGTTTGAGAAGAATTATTTTAATGGTGGAGGTGGCTATGGGAGAAAGTGTGAAAGGGGGAAGAGGATTTGAAGGGGAATGTGCTAATGGTGTCCCTGGTGGGTCAGTGTTGATGGGTGGGAAGATGGTAGTAAGTTTAGAGATGGTGTTGAGGAAGTATGTGTTAAAGATGGAGGCTAGATCAGAGGGTGCTTTTTCTGGGTTTGGGCATAGGTTATTATTAGTTTCTGGGTGGAGAAGGGAGTTGATTGCTCCCCAGAATTTTTTGGGATTTATTCTGTTTGGCCTGGTTGCGAAGTTATTTATATTGTGTTAGGTTAGAAAATGTTTTGGTTTTTTGCAAGCTTTTCCAGGTTTTGTACCTAGAGGACATAACTTGCATTGTGGATTTTGTAAGCCACATCAATGAAATTATGATACAAGTGAACAACCTGATGTGGACATTGATTTGCAGACTGTAATTTCCAGTGGGAGTACAAAGTCCTTGTGAAAAATTTCACTGATCTGTTCCTTCGACATTTTAAGGTTCTGTATTTTTAAGTTCAATAAAAGAGCATTCGCTATTTTTAGCATTCAATGTTCTGATATAGACACAGTTTTCCTGGTCCTCTGCATTTTCTTTGCTTATGCTGTTGAACCATTCTGACTGATAAATAAATGAATCTGTTTCCTACAAACTCAGTAATCTCTCTTGACTTTCCTAAGGTATCTGATACTAAATGATGTTGATGAAAACGGTCTTTATATTTATTGTAGTTTACTAACTTGTTGTATGAGCTCACTAACAGCCATGATGTGAATATCAGAATGCTGAAGGCTGCCTTCCCTGTCAGGGACTGATATCAGAGTACAGGCAAAGGGAAAGGGATGGAGAGTCCTAAGTGGTACCTACTCTGGTAGACTAGTTAAATGTAGAACAGAAGCTGCTGTTAAATAAGGATAATTAGGACATGTAAGATATTGTGTGATGACTATAAGCATTAGTCAGAGGAGGATAGAAAAGATTGGGAAGAGAGACTGAAAAAGCAATTTACAAGAAAACAATGGGAGGACATACATATATATATATATATATATATATATATATATATATATATATATATATATATATATATATATGGTCCTAAGTAAGATCTTTCATTGGAAGCGTTTTCATGGGTATTTTTATACCTCAAGCAGATATCAAAGAATTTTTCCTTGAGTAGATGGGAAATGTTGGAGGTGTGATGGGGAAATAGGAGGTAACTAGAAACAGATGTCTTAGGATTGTTGACAGATTTTAAAAGTTCCCTTACAAAATACTCTGTTAGAAATATTGGATGAGTAAATGGTTATAACTAAAGAAATTATTCCTTTGAACGGAGACACAGGATTTGAATTGCCTAGACATAGTAAGGCCTTATTAAGTTTAAATCTGTTGGTAGCCGAAAAAGCAATTACTATAAAATGGAAGTCAAAGTCTAAACCAACTATATTTGAAGTCCTGAATATTATAAAAGAGAGAAAATAACTAGAAGGGGGATCTTTAGAAAAAAGGAAAAAAGGAGCAAATTGCATAGAAAATAAATGGAAATTGTAGGAACAATACATGCAGAAAAATGTCCAGGAGGAGAAGTGGGGTGTAAGGGAAGGTAGGAATTTGGCAATTTATGTAATGTTGGACTGATGATAATTGCAAAGAAAGAAAGAAAATATATGTGATGTGTAATGTATGTAAATGGAAAAAACCTAATATAGCTTGTTTTCTTTACTGTTAATGTATGTTTGCCTATGTCTCAAGTGATAATTTAATAAATGTGTTTAAAAATATCATAATGCTGTCAAAAGCAGTCATCTGGATGTATATGTTCCAGCTTTATTTTTTTCCTGTTTATTTCATTTTAAATCTGCTAAGGCTTTTAAAGGAGGCATTTCATTTAACATTTTCAATACAAAATATCATAAATCAGCCATGAGTAGCTAAGTATTCTTATCAAAGGCATTTCTTTTTTTCTTTCTTTCTTTTTTTTCCCCAAATGCAAATAACAGTGGTCACTTCACTCTTCCTGTCATCATCAACCCTCCTTTTCCCATTTTCCACATGGGGTCAGGGTGTCATGTCAACTGTCGCCATCTCTCTCTTGATTCAGTACAACTCTCCTACCTTTTTCAACAGTCACACATGACTGTCACAGGTTTTCCCTCATAAAATCCATCCAACACTTTGCTGGATGCCCTTGCTTCCTCTTGCCTACTTCCTGTTTGCCCCAAATCTTCTTCACCAGATTGCCTTCTGATTTTCTGGACATGTACCAAACTACTGCAATCTGTTCTTTTTGGCCCTCTGTGCAGTTGGAGCTACTTTGGCTCATGCCCTGATGTCCTTAGTTCCTCATCTGTCCCACAGTATGCATCCTACCACCCATCTCAATCACCTCTAGCTTCTTCACCTGGTCTGCTTTTACTGCCCAGGTTTCTATACCACAGTAGTACCGGTCATCCACTGTTTTGTACACCTTTACTACTTTAGCATTCTTCTGTCATACACTTCCTCTGACTCTCTTTACTAGTTGTCTGCAGCCCTTTTGATTCTGGCTTTGACCTCCTCAGTCAGCCTTCCCATGTCCTCAACAACTCCTCCCAGGTATTTGAAGTTTTTTTACTGTTCCACTATCCACCCTTCAATCTCATTTTTTAGATTCTAGTGATTTCCCCATTTGCTGCCATTACAACTGTCTTATCTGTACTTAGTGTCATCCCATGAGCCTTCAGTTTTGCATTCCATTCCCCTATCCCTTGCTGAAGTTCTTGCTCAGAGTCTGCCTATAATGCCACATCTATAGCAACTTTGTTGATTTGTCCTGTTCAGCCTGTTTGCTGATGTAGTCCATCACCATTGTGAACTGTAGTTGGCTCAGATATGAACCCTGATGCACAGCCACTCCCACTGGGAATCCCTTGTTGGGACTGAACACTGTTCATTTTTGAGTCATTGGGTCCTTGTACATAGCCTGCACTAATTCTACCAATGTTTCTGGGTCTTAAACCCACGTCAGGACTGCTCAAATCAACTTTCTTTGGACCTTGTCATACGCTTTCTATAAGTCTAGGAATGCCCAGAAACAGATAAATAGAGTAAATGGTCTCTCCTTGGAAGTATAATGCATTAGTATTTGTTATATAGTTTTATTTGAATTTTTCAGCTAAAGTTTGATGATTGTGTACATAGTTGTAATAGTTTATTTATCATTTATTTATTTATATTTGTTTACCGGGAAATTCCAACTGGACACAGGTCCTTTTTCAGCCGAGGCCCGTAGAGAAAAGCTCCACAGAACAATAAATGAGCAGCAGAGTACATGAACAATTGAATATACATACAATAGCAAATAATACATACTGCAGCAAACATTAGCTATAATGAACAGATATACCAATATCTAGCTAAAGGCTAGGAATACAGGTAGGATGTATACACAGATAGTACTAAGCTGAAACAAATACTGTTCTAAACTCATATACCTAAATCTTATATACAAATATTGCACTAAACTCAAGCAGATATACAGCAGAAGCTCCACATGAAGGTGGAACAAGCTAGAAGGGCTAATGGGATGGAAGGGGAAGATAGAGGAGTAAGACAGGAGACTGAGTGAGTAGTATACGTGGCAGTGAGAGGAAGCTAGGTGTAAGTCAGTATACGTGGCAGTGAGAGGAAGCTAGGTGTAAGTCAGCTGGATATGTATTTGGAGTTGAGATGAAGTGAGGTAGTTAAGCATGTTATAACAGGTCTGAGAGATTGAGTGAGGAGGGAAGGGGAGTGTAAAGGGTGAGCCAGAGCCTGCAGAGGAAGCAATGTAATTGGTTGTTTAAACCAATGGCTCTCTTTTTTGACTTAAATTGCAGGGGAGTGAGGGTATGGAAAAATGGAGATGTGAACAAGAGGAATTAGAAAGAAAAAGAAGACAGTAAAACTGAGAGCCCTAATGTAACAAAGTGGGAACAGGAAGGAGAAGGATTATACGAACAGGAAAACGCAAGAGGAAAAATGAGAGCAGAGGACACCAGAAGAAGTAAACATCTGCGGGTTCCTAAAATAGGAGGTAAGAAATCCAGGGCAGAATGAGTTAGCTGAGTGTTATTACATGAAAATTTGAATGGCCTAGCTAAGCCCCCTTAACAGAATGAGGGTTATGACCATGATTAGAAGGGAGGATGTAACTTTTGTGGCACTACAGGAGATGCACTTAGAGGAAACACGAAAAGTTGGCTGTAAAGAGCTATGAGATCTTGAGCAGTTCTAGTTATGAATGGAGAGGGGGGTAATTTTGCTGAAAAACAAAAAACACCCCATTCAGGACATTGGGTTAGGTAGAGGAAATGGACAGATATATGGTGACAAAGCAGATACAGAAGGTGGCAGCTTACAATGGTAGCTATATACCTTCTCCCCAAAACAACAGTTTAAATGTTTATGGCTCTAATGTTCAACATACTTTAACAGCAAGAAGGAGTTTTAATAATAATGAGGGAATGGTATATGATATTTCAAGAGACAGAGAAGTGATAGGAAGAAGAAGGCAGAGTAACTAAAAGCTGCAAGTGCAGCTAATAGAGAGCATCTACAAGGGCACCATGGCTAGAGTTAAACAAATGACCATGTTGCCAAACTGGTTTGCCATAACTAGAGGCATGGGAGAAGGAGGTCTCTTCACCCTCTACTGTTTGGACTATATTCCAAGGAGCTAGTGCAGAATATTAGACATTCAAACAGAGAAGGATTCGGGTGGGGACATTTAAATCTTAAACTAGCACTATAGGAGCATGATATAATTCTAACCTTTGAGAGGTGTAGAGAAAGCTTTGCACATGCCCATGTTATTTTCAAAATTAGAACAATTTCATAGGATCTCTGGCTATGAGATCAAGTTAAAAAAAAAGACTATTACAGTGGATGGAAGACATAGTAAGAGAATAAAAACAGCTTTTCCACTGATACAAATACAAAACAAAATCAAGTATTTGAGAGTCTGATTAAAAACACATATAAGGGCTCTTTCTTGACGTCAAAGTAAGAATAGATTAATTAAACCAGATTAGAAATGGTTTGTTTAGGAAACATGTTAGAAAAAACACATTTTTGCATAACACCAGTATGCACCCGAACCACACCAAGGTCAACATCATCAAAGGCCAAGTATACAGGATTATGAGACTGTTTAATGATGATGATGAACTACAAATAGCCCTGGACCAACTTAAATCTGAGTTTTTAAACAGGGGCTATGATGTTAGAACTATAGATAGGTGCATTCTAGATGGTTGGAGTAATAGGGCGGGTAGATGTAGACCCTATTTTGATACGCACACTACAACTCGAGCAAGCGGGCAAATCAATGATTGTGATGAGGTTAGGCATAAATATACAGACAAAGACAACACACTTAGGATGCCACTCACTTTTGCAAGCAACACAAGTGTAGTATGTGATGTAGTAACCAAAAATTGGGGTATTCTATCCATGATTGAAAACCTACAGGGTATAATTGGTACTAAGCCAAGTTTCACTTTTAGGAACAATAGAACATTGAGAAATGAACTATGTTACAGTAATGCCGCAACTAATACTGTCAGTAGATTAGATAGATTGGGCACATACATGTGTAGAAATATTCAATGCTATTTCGGTCTTTTTCTGTTGAACTACAATATCAGGTATATTTGCTTCTACTTTCTTAGCTGCTGATATGGAGTCCCACATAATCATTACTTTGTTGATTTCAACAATCTTTTACTGTTCATGTTCCCAGTGTCTCTCAACTACCTCTGTGATGTAACATTTACAAAGTTTCCAGTGTAACAACAAAATAGACAAGAACTAATGAATAAATCCATGACAAATCCATGACAAACCAAATGACCAGGTCACCAGCTTTTAATAACTATTACACTCAGTATGCACGCTAGCACCTCGGCTCAAAAAACTTCCAGGAGTCCTGGAAGGCTTTTTGAGCTGAGGAGCTAGAGTGTATACCAAGTGTAATTGTTAAAAGCTGGTGACCTGGTCATTTGGTTTGTCATGGATTTTTCCAGTGTAACAACCTTGCCACATTATTATGTCTTCCAGTATACAAAACTTCAGCCATGAATGTATCATAACCTGCAACAAAATGTGTACCTGTTTCTAGTTCTGTGCTGTAAAAACCTACATTTGTCTGTATCTCCTACCTTTTCTATGAATTCTGTAAACCATCTAAGTACATAATCCAGTATCTTGGGCTGCCAATATTAACTTTTCATCTGGTTTAAATTCCCTTTGCATGAGCCATTCCTACATCAACTCTGGATCAACGTGCGGTTGTTCCAGTAGCTCTCTGTACTTCTTATCTATGTGGTCCTCCCAGTTATCTTTTCTGGGTCTATATTATATTAGCGAAAAGACAGGTTAGCGAACGGCACTTACATCGAAAATGCCGTTCAGTGAATTCGCTCTTGTGGGGGGCTGTGCCCACCCCCACTAATTATATATACCAACTCTGAGATCACACTACAGTGCAGAAAGGGCAAATTTTCTCATCTTCGCTGTACACAATCTCACTATGAACAGTTCGCTGAACAGCATTTTCGATGCAAGTACCATTTGCTGACCTGTCTTTTCGATAATATAATATAGACGCATCTTTTCTTTTTTCCCTGATCCCATTCTTTGTATTCCTTTTGCTGTTTTGCACTTTCTTTTTCCACCTAACTTTTTTAATGTTTGACTGGATTTCCATGCCTGCTTGCTTCGTAAGGACTTCTGCTAACCTAAGCAAAGAAGTCAACTTACACTTATTTTGTTCATGTTTAGAACTTTCAGTGTATTTGGATCAGATGATGTCAATAAATACATATGCAATTCCACAATCACAACCTATATGTAGAGTCGAATTCAAGGAGGCCCAGACCGAGGGATACATAATCTTGGAAAATATTGGTTCATGTTATTAGGCATGAAGTCATTTTCTTGTTTTCCTATCAAGCTTATCCATCTCTTTTTTGTGGCCCATCAATCACCCCGAAGCTATAAGTTAAAAGATGTGCAAGGTGTAAGTTGATTTATGACGTTTACTTTATTCCTAGTTGCCAAAGCAGTTTTCAGCATTTATTTTAGTCTTCTAAAATATTCCTCACTGATCTTCATTCTTATTTTTTCATGCTGTATTGCTGCCCCTTCATCTATTCCAAGATCTTGATTCTTCTGTTTTCCTCTTTCAAATGTTGCTTTTGCACATTTATCAAGACCAAATTACATTTGTATGTCATCTGAGAAGGTTTTAATGACTTGCTTCTGTTCCAGGTGTTTATCTGATGAACTATACAATTTTAGATCATCCACAAAAAGTAGATGAGATGTCTTTTGACTTAATGATTCTCTTGAAGTCAGACTGGATCTATGACCCAGGCTGTTGAGTAAACAGTTTAACAGATTGAGAGCAAGACAAAACAGTATTGATGAGAAAGAATCGCCCTGAAGTATTCCATGCAAGATTTTCAAACCATGGATAGCAATTTGACCTTTTTTGTTGTTCAACTGTAAAGCAGTTTGCTATTTCTTCATAGTATCAGCAATCAAGTTTATCAGTATGTGATGGATCTTCTATATCTGTAAGCACTCTGTAATCCAGCACTGAGGAATACTATCAAATGCCTTTTTATAATCCATCCATGCCATACAGAGATTCATGTTCTTTTTACAGGTCTCCATTATGTCTTTGATGATCCTTTGTTGTATACTTTCATTCCCCTACTGTTCTGAAGTCATGATTGAATTTTTATCAAAATGACTGTATAATCTATCTGCATTAATTCCCACATATAACTTCTATGTTGTTGGAAGACAGGTCATTGGTTGATAATTTTTAGGGTGATCTGCAGATTCACTTTTAAGTATGAGTGTGGTTTTCCCAATTGTTAGCCAGTTTGGTGTCATTTCATGTTGCACATATAAGTAGTTTTCACTCAAGGCTAAATCACAGTGCAAGCATGTTAATATCCTTAAGTAAACATTATGTACAACATCTGGACCAGGCATTTCTCACTTGAGAACCTTTCTCAACTTTATCTCTATCTCAGTGACAGTTACTTCATTCCAATCTATATATTCTATATCAGAGTCTCTTATTTGCTCTTTTACTTCTTTTATCCACTCTGCCTCCTTATTGTACTCACCTGGATCCTCATAGATATTTCTTCAGAATGCATTAATTTCCTCTGTTCTTGGTCATATCTCAGCTATTACGGTTTTCTTCCCTAGCTCTCTGTAGGATTTCTTTGGGTCATCCCTAAACTGTTTGTTTTGTATCCTTTCTTTATAGTTCTCAGTTTATCGCCTAAGTTTTCAGCATGCACAGAGATTTTTATTTTATTGTTATAGACAGTATAACTCAAATCCTGATCTGTTTTGATGCTGTGCTTTTGTTTTAGCTCATTCACTTTTCTAATATTTTTTGCACAGATTTCCTTTTCTGTATTCTTCCAGTAATACTTCCTTTCTTAACTATTTCACAATTGCTTCTATTCGCTGAATCCATGGTGGGACTCTATCTGGGGTCTACATTATATAAGCAAATGCACTGAATTGCAAACGCTATATAATCGACCAACAATTCCCGAAAACCCAAAATGTCGAACACACGGATCAGCAATTTTTTCCCAGGGAAAAAAAAAATCGCTGATCCGTAAAAAAAAAAAATCAAAACACAAAATAAAGTGGGGGGGCTTCACCCCTTACACCCCCTAATGTGGGGGGGGGATGTGCCCCCCACACTGCTCCCACTTATACCATTTCCAAGATCGCACAACAGTGGAGGAAATGGCAAAGTCCCGAAAATGGCCCAGTGATCCAGTGATTTTTTTTTTTCCCTAGGAAAAAAATCGCTCTTCCGTGCTTTCGGTATTTTGCCATTTCGCATAATGACGTTCAGCTAAACAGCGTTTGCAATTCATTGCATTCACTAAAATAATAGGGACCCCTCTATCTGTACCTTTATTTTCCTTCACTAATGTATGCTTTGTTGTTAATATATTGTCTATTATTAGTTTTTCTGCACAATAATGTATTCTGATAATTTTTGTTATACCATGTGTATCTCTCTAGTTCCAATTACTTTATTAATTTGGCTTATTCATATTTTGACAATCTGTGTCTTATTCACCTTTATTGGCCTCTGTCTCTCATACATATCATTATATTTATTCATGTCTGTCAAATCCAGCAGGTCTTCCCTTAAATTATTTTCTTCCTGAATGAGAGTTTCTTCTACGGTTTGCTTTTTTTCTGCTTTTTGCCTCCATGTGGAAATATCTTGGCTTTGAAATTACTTTGACATTTCAACATTTAGCTGAGTTAATGAGTGATTTTCTCTACTGCACTACTCTACTTCCTCTGTCACATCCTCAAGCTGTAGCCATTTTAATAAACCACATTTCTGAAGTGGCCTTTGCATCTGGGATTCCCATTCAAATCCTTCATGTCATTAACTGTTGTATCGCTACATTTTCAGTTTCCGCCATTTCTGTATCAAACTGCTTACTTGTCACTAGATTACACTTCTACACTACGATTCTCTATTTTGTAACATTTACCATGTTTGGATATTTTTGTCTATATGTATCTTTATGCATCTTCAAATATTTTTGAATTTGCTTTATGCTTATTGGCTAACATTGATTTATTTTCTGCATATGAACTGCACCCTATTAGGTCTCACTACTCTTGGGTCCATTCCTTTCTTTTTAATGTTGCAAATATCTGTGGTCTTTTCTCTCTCTCTGTCTTAATACTTATTTTTTTATTCCTTTTCTAATTCACTCAGTGTCTTCTTATGTACTTAATGTTTTGTTTTCATTTGTTCAATTAATTACCTTAAATTGGCGTTTGTAATGTTTGCCATTTTTTTTTCTATTTCAGTGATTTTTCTCTTCTCTATTTTTGCTTTAGTCTTGCAGTGTAACCCCCTTTTTTAAGAAGTTTTTTTGTTGTTTAGAAAAAAACAAAACATAATTTCTTTTTTGTCCTCGTGTCCATTTTACAGTTTCCAAGCATCTTGCTCAGCTTACAATATTTTTTAACTTTTTGTGGACTACTGTTTTTTATCGAATCTTTAGACATCACGTCTTCTATCTAATCTCAATTGTTTTTTTTTTTTTTATTATTTATTTATTGAATATCTATACATGGTGTTATGGCTCCACTTATATCTTATCATATAACTAACTTAGACATGTTTTACCAGACAAAAACAAGCAGTTGAGTCTTAAAGTCAATAAAGCATTTTCTTTTTGTCTTTTTTTTTAAATAGATAATCCACTCTGCACCCCCATGTGGGGACCTTCATCTCGCCATACTCCCATACTAATATATAATAACTTCATGACTGTACAGTCACTGAGGAAAAGAAAGCTCATTAAAGGAAATGACGGCTTGGACACTGATAGAAATCACAACAGAAGTAATTTCCTATAAAAATAGTGATCAGGGAGTTGAACTCAACCACTTGTAACCTCACTGATCTTACACTCAATGAGTACTGGAGACACTGGTGCCATGGGCGCCAGGGCAACAGTATGCTTGAATCAGGGGTGCACAACAGGGTAGCCTGAGTGCCCATGAATAGATTGCACCATGGGTGAAGGAAAACAGCATAAGGGAGTCAGAGAGCAGGGTGGACTCTGTACTCACATGCTAGGTTACATGAAAGGTACCAGGATAGCAGCAGAGGTGAGTCTATGAGTGCAGCAAATATTTTAATGCAACCAGTACTGCAAAACATGGAGAATCATCATTACTCACTGTGATACTAATGTTCTGGGAAATTACTGTTTGATTTGAGATGCTACAGCTTTGTTTTAATTTATGGATCCTTGAGGAAATACTGATTTTACTGCATGGATATACTAAATTGCGGCCACCCCTCCCCCCAAGTTTTACTTTGACTGGTCATAGAATATCAGCTTCAATGCGAGCTACATGGCGAGTAAATCTCCAAGCCAGTTAAAGTACAGTTTTAGAGGGGAAGCTGCATGCTTCGAGTGCCTTGATTAATGATCAATGCATAACATATCCAGCCAGACTGGCTAAACAGAGTCCAGATCGATGAAAAATGGACCGAAAATCTCAGCCAATGGCAAAACACACACACACACACACACACACACACACACACACACACACACACACACACACTTCTTTCACACAAACACTTCCTTTCAGGTAGATGCGCCACTACTTCCTGTTGGTTCTACCACTGCAGAAAGGTTAAATAATATTAATATTAATAGTAATAATAATATGGCACCATCTCCATATAAACTATTTCTTATGACAAGCATATCATAAAACAGAGTATCTAGGATTTTGGGAAAGAATTTCCTTTGCAGATGAACCTGAATACAGAATTTAACAACAATAAATAGCATGTTTAATTAAATAATTAAACAAACCATTTATGGAAAATTGTGAAAAATTGTCTTAGACATTTGCAGTCAGTTTGAGCAGAAGCTGCATCTGTAGCTGAAGAGTTAACCTGAACAAAGCCATATCTGAACCAAGAATCAGGGATATAGCCAGGAGTTCTGCAAATGTACACCAAATTTTATCTTTCAAAATGCAGCCCCCACCCCTCCAACCCTTAACTCTAAGTTGACCCATCCCAGGCAATGCTTACTTTGCACACTATACCTTTTCTAAAATGAAAATAATTTCTAAAATGACAACATTTTCCTACTGTTCGGACATGGGATAATGGTAAGGTATTAGCTTTTGGCGTACTTGATCCTGGTAAAAGAGGCTGCAGTGAGCTGCCTTACCCGAAACATTTTTTTCTAATGTGTTGATATTTTTAGCAGACTATCTCTTGTCACATGCTGGTTCTGACAGGTCACTGAATGTGGTAGTGGCAGTAATTTTGAAGTAAAACCATGACCACATTCTTTTACAGTTTGGTTGGTTGGTATGGGCATCATCACATGGTAGATTGTGTTAATGGCTCACAGCTCATGCACCCATTGACATCTGCATCTGAGTATGTGTGGGTGTTTGTGTGTGCATGAGTGCACATGTCTTAGCTTCTTAGCTTATCACTGCAATTTCAGATAATTCAGGATGCATAGCATGGGACAAAATGACAAACCTTTTACAGCTTGTGAGGACATAAATATGTGAAATATTTGCAGTGCAAGTCCTGGCTAGTCGTTGTATTTGATTAAGTCCTGTTGTCCTGGTCTGTGTGATATATGGAGCACACACAGGATGTCTCTGTCCTGATGCAACTGTGTAGCACTGGTAGAAACTATGAAGGGTACATTGTAAGCTATTGATACATGAATTGTCATATCAGAGTTCATGGAATCTGCAATTCATCAAAATATGGAATGATGCAGTTAGAGAAAGTACCTTTGTGGGGGGTGTCAAGGGTTTACCCTGTCTCCCCAGTCTGTGTGATATCAGAGATACAAGGGGACTTACCCATCCCCAACAAAGCCCTTTTTTATTTTAATTAATTATTTATTCTGTGAGTTTAGGCCACGGTGGTGCAGTGGTTAGTGTTGTCACCTCCCAGCAAGAGGTTCACTGGTTCAAATCTTGGCTAGAGTGCCTTCGGTGTGGAGTATGCATGTCCTCCCCACGATTGAGTGACGTTTAAAGACCCGCAGGTAGGTGTGTGTGTGTGAATGGGTGCGCTTTCTTTGAAGGATGGGCGTCGGGCTGGCACCGTAAAAATCCACTGCCAATCATTAGCGGACCGGAGTTCCACTGTGGCAACCCTTAACTGGGAAAAGCCGAAAGACATTAGTTTATTTATTCAGTGAGTTTGGCTGAGTGATTTGTTTTTTGAAAGTTTTTCATTCAGTATCTCATCACGTACCCAGCTATGGTTGTATTGTCGTTTATTGTGTGCCTTGTCTGTGAAATGTGTTACTATGTATCATTGTTCTTATACATATATGAGTCTTTTCTACTCCCACATATATTTTTAATCTTACGTTTGCACTTCTAAGTGCCTGGAGTAGCTTGCGTAGATTTTATGTGTAAGTGTTGCTGCTACTGTTGTAATACGGGCATTAGAGATTGTACCACTGATGGCTACACAGTGGTGTCTCCTGAATTACTAGCTCTTTGTTTTTGCCCTGCACTTCAATCTATACTCTCCACAGATATCTCCAATGTCTTGTGCACCCATTTCTGAACTGCTTACATGATAAAACATTCTTGAACAACCTGGATGTCTATCTTCAGAAGCCAGTGGTGGTTTATGACTCACTGAAAATGTTCCAGAGATAGGTAGAGACATTTAGCTGAATTCAATGTACCTTAGTTACTCCTTAGTAGGGAATCCTCTTCTCCAGAGGAAAAAAGCAAACAGAGAGTTTAATTAAAACTTTGGAACTTCTGAAGATCTGTATAAGTGCTTTTCCTTCAACTTATAAAGATTTTTG
Organism: Protopterus annectens; assembly: GCF_019279795.1. NCBI lineage: Eukaryota > Metazoa > Chordata > Ceratodontiformes > Protopteridae > Protopterus > Protopterus annectens. The sequence goes on along the minus strand of NC_056737.1, from coordinate 1,050,367,022 downwards.
TTAAAAAAATAGCCTCTGAATTGCTTACATGCCGATATGTATGCTTCACTGCCCATTTGTATATTTTCTGTTCATCAGTGGCCTGGCTGCGTGACAGAACACATTTTTTGCAACACTGTACTATTGTCTGTAAATCCTATTTGGGCTTTTACACACCAGCTTTCTACTCACTAACCCTGTACAGTGCTTGCTGCCCTGTTTATGGATTCTGCCTATTATTTTGGGTGCATTGACAAGCTGAGAAAGTAAAGTAGAAACAAATAATGTCCTTTCTTTTAGTCGCTAAAACACATTCCACCTGCAAGTGTTCGAGTACAGAAAATACAATCGTGATGGATTCCTAACGGCTGTAAATGTTAAACAAACAAATAAATAAATAACATTTATGACCAAAAGTACCAAAGATCTAAACAATAGTGTGATCTACTTTATATTTAACAATATGCAGAAAAAGGTGAACTTACTGCTGTTTTAAATACTCTTTTTTTGTTTCAGAACAACTCCTGTACTGTTGCAAAGGTGACATAAGTCTGCCTTTGGGATTTGGCACACTTAAGTATATTGAAATTTTCAATAAAATAACAGACTTTTTGAATTAAGTTTTGCATGGTTTCCATAAGAATGAAGCTTAAGACATATTTAGTTATTCAAGGTAATCTTAAAATATAATCTGAAAATGAAACAAAATTACTGAACGGTACAGATTTGCAATCTGTTAATCTTTTCAGAGAAACTGCTGAAGATTTTGTTCTTTTCTCTCACTACATGAATATCTAGAGCTTTTATTATAATGTTAATATCTGAACCTGATTAAAATCTAGTAACTTGTAAATGGAAATGTCTGTGTGCTAAAATGTATAAACAGACCAGTGATGAATGGAGATTACAGATGATAACACTATTGCATCTTAAATGCAGTGACAATGTAACAATATTACTGGTGCTGTAAGCAAATAAGCTTTTTTGCCATTTTGATATGGAATTAATAGATTTGGATGAGAAGTTAATGCAATACTTAATTTAGCTTTCCCTTGACACTAAGAACAAGCACTATAAATTAAATTGTGAATTTTAAAATGTGATTTCTAAAGTTTATTTTTAAGCTTCAATTTGCGCACCTCTTATATTAAACATATAAACGCAATATGTAATACTAAATTATGCTAATAAACTTTAATTTCATTTAAGTCAACTACCCACAACTAATATGTGTCGAGTAGTCCTAATATTTGCCCAAAACAAATAATTTTCCATATATGTTAATTGACTAACAGATTTTTAATATATGATATCTGATGGATTTCAAATGCTAAGTGGAGTTAAATACAATTTATTTAATGTTAATTTACTCTTATGAAAACATGAGCGGCATTTGCTAATTATGAATTTTATTTTCTGCTAATAAAGTATGATTTATTCATGCATTTTCTGACATTATCAGTGTATTTCAGTTGCTAGAAAGTCCCAGAAGACGGTCTGTGGTGGCAACAGAAGGCATATATTAATGGTTTCACACTATTTGCATTCAAACAAAATAGCTTTAGACCAGAATGCTGTACGTAGTGACTAGTGTAACATTTCACTATTACCTTACCTTGTACAGGCAGACAAAGGCACGCTCTAGGACCTGAGCTGGATCTTTTAGACAACTTTGCCCTCCTGCAGAGTCCAAGAGTCTTTGAACTGACTGGGAAAGGACTACCCAGGTAACATCTAGCAGAAGGATAGTATAGCAGGTACATGTCCTCCCAGCCATGACTGGGAAAGGACTACCCAGGTGACATCTAGCAGATGGATAGTGTAACAGGTATATGTCCTCCCAGCCATGACTGGGAAAGGACTACCCAGGTGACATCTAGCAGATGGATAGTGTAACAGGTATATGTCCTCCCAGCCATGACTGGGAAAGGACTACCCAGGTGACATCTAGCAGAAGGATAGTATAAAAGGTATATGTCCTCCCAAGCCATGACTGAGAAAGGACTACCCAGGTGACATCTAGCAGAAGGATAGTGTAACAGGTATATGTCCTCCCAGCCAGGACTGAGAAAGGACTACCCAGGTAACATCTAGCAGAAGGATAGTATAACAGGTATATGTCCTCCCAGCCATGACTGGGAAAGGACTACCCAGGTGACATCTAGCAGATGCATAGTGTAACAGGTATATGTCCTCCCAGCCATGACTGGGAAAGGACTACCCAGGTGACATCTAGCAGACGGATAGTGTAACAGGTATATGTCCTCCCAGCCATGACTGGGAAAGGACTACCCAGGTGACATCTAGCAGAAGGATAGTATAACAGGTATATGTCCTCCCAGCAATAACAGAGAAAGGACTACCCAGGTAACATCTAGCAGAAGAATAGTGTAACAGGTATATGTCCTCCCAGCCATGACTAGGAAAGGACTACCCAGGTGACATCTAGCAGAAGGATAGTATAACAGGTATATGTCCTCCCAGCCATGACTGGGAAAGGACTACCCAGGTGACATCTAGCAGAAGGATAGTATAACAGGTATATGTCCTCCCAGCCATGACTGGGAAAGGACTACCCAGGTGACATCTAGCAGAAGGATAGATTAAAAGGTATATGTCCAGCCAGCCATGACTGGGAAAGGACTACCCAGGTGACATCTAGAAGAAGGATAGTATAACAGGTATATGTCCTGCCAGCCATGACTGGGAAAGGACTACCCATGTGACATCTAGAAGAAGGATAGTATAACAGGTATATGTCCTCCCAGCCATGACTGGGAAAGGACTACCCAGGTGATATCTAGCAGAAGGATAGTTTAAAAGGTATATGTCCTGCCAGCCATGACTGGGAAAGGACTACCCATGTGACATCTAGAAGAAGGATAGTATAACAGGTATATGTCCTGCCAGCCATGACTGGGAAAGGACTATCCAGGTGACATCTAGCAGAAGGATAGTTTAAAAGGTATATGTCCTCCCAGCCATGACTGGGAAAGGACTACCCAGGTGACATCTAGCAGAAGGATAGTATAACAGGTATATGTCCTGCCAGCCATGACTGGGAAAGGACTACCCAGGTGACATCTAGCAGAAGGATAGTATAACAGGTATATGTCCTCCCAGCCATGACTGGGAAAGGACTACCCAGGTGACATCTAGCAGAAGGATAGTTTGAAAGGTATATGTCCTCCCAGCCATGACTGGGAAAGGACTACCCAGGTGACATCTAGCAGAAGGATAGTATAACAGGTATATGTCCTCCAAAGCCATGACTGAGAAAGGACTACCCAGGTGACATCTAGCAGAAGGATAGTATAACAGGTATATGTCCTCCCAGCCATGACTGGGAAAGGACTACCCAGGTGACATCTAGCAGAAGGATAGTATAACAGGTATATGTCCTCCCAGCCATGACTGGGAAAGGACTACCCAGGTGACATCTAGCAGAAGGATAGTATAACAGGTATATGTCCTCCCAGCCATGACTGGGAAAGGACTACCCAGGTGACATCTAGCAGAAGGATAGTATAACAGGTATATGTCCTGCCAGCCATGACTGGGAAAGGACTACCCAGGTGACATCTAGCAGAAGGATAGTATAACAGGTATATGTCCTCCCAGCCATGACTGAGAAAGGACTACCCAGGTGACATCTAGCAGAAGGATAGTATAACAGGTATATGTCCTCCCAGCCATGACTGGGAAAGGACTACCCAGGTGACATCTAGCAGAAGGATAGTATAACAGGTATATGTCCTCCCAGCCATGACTGGGAAAGGACTACCCAGGTGACATCTAGCAGAAGGATAGTATAACAGGTATATGTCCTGCCAGCCATGACTGGGAAAGGACTACCCAGGTGACATCTAGCAGAAGGATAGTATAACAGGTATATGTCCTCCCAGCCATGACTGGGAAAGGACTACCCAGGTGACATCTAGCAGAAGGATAGTATAACAGGTATATGTCCTCCCAGCCATGACTGGGAAAGGACTACCCAGGTGACATCTAGCAGAAGGATAGTATAACAGGTATATGTCCTCCCAGCCATGACTGGGAAAGGACTACCCAGGTGACATCTAGCAGAAGGATAGTATAACAGGTATATGTCCTGCCAGCCATGACTGGGAAAGGACTACCCAGGTGACATCTAGCAGAAGGATAGTATAACAGGTATATGTCCTCCCAGCCATGACTGGGAAAGGACTACCCAGGTGACATCTAGCAGAAGGATAGTATAACAGGTATATGTCCTCCCAGCCATGACTGGGAAAGGACTACCCAGGTGACATCTAGCAGAAGGATAGTATAACAGGTATATGTCCTCCCAGCCATGACTGGGAAAGGACTACCCAGGTGACATCTAGCAGAAGGATAGTATAACAGGTATATGTCCTCCCAGCCATGACTGGGAAAGGACTACCCAGGTGACATCTAGCAGAAGGATAGTATAACAGGTATATGTCCTCCCAGCCATGACTGGGAAAGGACTACCCAGGTGACATCTAGCAGAAGGATAGTATAACAGGTATATGTCCTCCCAGCCATGACTGGGAAAGGACTACCCAGGTGACATCTAGCAGAAGGATAGTATAACAGGTATATGTCCTGCCAGCCATGACTGGGAAAGGACTACCCAGGTGACATCTAGCAGAAGGATAGTATAACAGGTATATGTCCTGCCAGCCATGACTGGGAAAGGACTACCCAGGTGACATCTAGCAGAAGGATAGTATAACAGGTATATGTCCTGCCAGCCATGACTGGGAAAGGACTACCCAGGTGACATCTAGCAGAAGGATAGTATAACAGGTATATGTCCTCCCAGCCATGACTGGGAAAGGACTACCCAGGTGACATCTAGCAGAAGGATAGTATAACAGGTATATGTCCTCCCAGCCATGACTGGGAAAGGACTACCCAGGTGACATCTAGCAGAAGGATAGTATAACAGGTATATGTCCTCCCAGCCATGACTGGGAAAGGACTACCCAGGTGACATCTAGCAGAAGGATAGTATAACAGGTATATGTCCTGCCAGCCATGACTGGGAAAGGACTACCCAGGTGACATCTAGCAGAAGGATAGTATAACAGGTATATGTCCTGCCAGCCATGACTGGGAAAGGACTACCCAGGTGACATCTAGCAGAAGGATAGTATAACAGGTATATGTCCTGCCAGCCATGACTGGGAAAGGACTACCCAGGTGACATCTAGCAGAAGGATAGTATAACAGGTATATGTCCTCCCAGCCATGACTGGGAAAGGACTACCCAGGTGACATCTAGCAGAAGGATAGTATAACAGGTATATGTCCTGCCAGCCATGACTGGGAAAGGACTACCCAGGTGACATCTAGCAGAAGGATAGTATAACAGGTATATGTCCTGCCAGCCATGACTGGGAAAGGACTACCCAGGTGACATCTAGCAGAAGGATAGTATAACAGGTATATGTCCTGCCAGCCATGACTGGGAAAGGACTACCCAGGTGACATCTAGCAGAAGGATAGTATAACAGGTATATGTCCTGCCAGCCATGACTGGGAAAGGACTACCCAGGTGACATCTAGCAGAAGGATAGTATAACAGGTATATGTCCTCCCAGCCATGACTGGGAAAGGACTACCCAGGTGACATCTAGCAGAAGGATAGTATAACAGGTATATGTCCTGCCAGCCATGACTGGGAAAGGACTACCCAGGTGACATCTAGCAGAAGGATAGTATAACAGGTATATGTCCTCCCAGCCATGACTGGGAAAGGACTACCCAGGTGACATCTAGCAGAAGAATAGTGTAACAGGTATATGTCCTGCCAGCCATGACTGGGAAAGGACTACCCAGGTGACATCTAGCAGAAGGATAGTATAACAGGTATATGTCCTGCCAGCCATGACTGGGAAAGGACTACCCAGGTGACATCTAGCAGAAGGATAGTATAACAGGTATATGTCCTGCCAGCCATGACTGGGAAAGGACTACCCAGGTGACATCTAGCAGAAGGATAGTATAACAGGTATATGTCCTGCCAGCCATGACTGGGAAAGGACTACCCAGGTGACATCTAGCAGAAGGATAGTATAACAGGTATATGTCCTGCCAGCCATGACTGGGAAAGGACTACCCAGGTGACATCTAGCAGAAGGATAGTATAACAGGTATATGTCCTCCCAGCCATGACTGGGAAAGGACTACCCAGGTGACATCTAGCAGAAGGATAGTTTAAAAGGTATATGTCCTGCCAGCCATGACTGGGAAAGGACTACCCAGGTGACATCTAGCAGAAGGATAGTATAACAGGTATATGTCCTGCCAGCCATCTCTGCGAAAGGACTACCCAGGTGACATCTAGCAGATGGATAGTATAACAGGTATATGTCCTCCCAGCCATGAATGGGAAAGGACTACCCAGGTGACATCTAGCAGAAGGATAGTATAAAAGATATATGTCCTGCCAGCCATGACTGGGAAAGGACTACCCAGGTGACATCTAGCAAAAGGATAGTATAACAGGTATGTGTCCTGCCAGCCATGACTGGGAAAACACAACCTAGGTGACATAGTAGTAGTTTCATAGTTTCATAGTATAGTACTAGGCTATCTGCCCTGGGGCATTTGTAAGCCTAGCCATAGTGATGTGGCTTTTGCCACCCCATGAAATGGTACAAAAAAATGTACAGAATAAATTTAGAATACTGTGCCTCTGTCTAGTAGTGACACAATGAAAGTCCCCTTATATAATAGAATTAGTTTACTGTGCCCCTGTCTAGCAGTGACACAGATGTGACCCCTGGGGTAAACTTACGATCTCCCATCCACTCATCAAGATTTCTCTTGAAGAGAGTCAGTGAGGGGCTCTGCCTAATACGAACTGGGATCTTGTTCCAAAGCATGGGAAGCCTCTGGGTTATGAATCTATCCCTCCAGCATGTCCTATTCATACTTGTGCCTAGGTTTAAGTCTTTAACTCTCGTGGTCCTGATGGATTTGGATTTTTTGAGGTGGAGCATGTCCATCAGATCCTGATTGGACATGGCCTTGTACGTCAGGCAGACATCACCTCTGAGCAGGCGGTATGCCACTGAATACAGCTGAAGTTTCTTTAGTCTGGCAGAATAAGACATATGTTGGAGACCCTTGATCCTCTTGGTGAGGTACTTTTGTGGTCTCTCCAGCTGTTGCAAATGCCGGGTGAGGTACATACCAAATGGGGCATTGTACTCAATCATGGGTCTGATGAGGGAGGAGTACAGGGGTACAATGACATCCTTGGATCTGGATGTGAATCCCTTCATGATGAGGTGTGCAAGGTAGAATGTCTTTCTGACCACTTTGGCAATGTGGGTGTCAAATGAGAGGTCGCTGTCGATTTGGGTCCCTAGGTCTCTGATTACTTTTTCCATACTCAGTGGGTTGCTGTCTATGTGATAATTTGTGGGTACTTTGTTTTTCCCAAAGGGGATGACTATACATTTTTTGGCATTTAGTTTAAGGCCGTGACTCCGGCACCAGTTGTCCGTTTCTGTGAGGCCTTTTTGTAGGATGTATGTGTCCGCTGGTATATCGACTATGGCGCCTAGTTTGCAGTCATCTGCGAACTTTGTCAGCCACAGCCCTCCCATGTTTGCTTTAACATCTGAGAAATAAATGTCGAACAAGAGGGGTCCCAGGACAGATCCCTGTGGGACACCACTTGTGACTGGCTTTGAGTCTGACATTGCTCCAGCGATTTTAACTTTATGGGTTCTGTCCTTTAGTCAGTTTGCAACCCATCTAGTGACATAAGGGTTTACGTTTAAGCTGTTGAGCATATCTATGATGCCTGAGTGGGGTATTGTGTCGAAGGCCTTAGCCAAGTCCAGGTAGGCTGTATGGACTGCTTTGCCCTCATCAATGGCTCTAGTGACTGTTTCGAAAAAGTCAACCAGGTTCAAAAGAAAGACAGGATCTGCCTTTACAAAGCCGAACTGGGTGGGGTCAAGTGTCTGTAGGTCCCCTATGTCTCTGTTTATGAGTTCCATAATGATTCTTTCCATAGCTTTGCAGACCAGGCTGGTTAAGCTTATGGGGAGGTAGTTTCCAGGGTCTGTAGAGGCACCCCCTTTGTGGAGTGGGACCACTGTTGCTGTACGCCAGTGTTCAGGTACATATCCCGAAGTAAGGCTAAGGTTAAATAGCATTTTTATGTGTGGGTTTAGCTCCTCTTGGAGTTCACGTAACACGCAACCCGGGATACCGTCAGGCCCCATTGATGCTGTGTTTTTAGCTTTGTTTAGGGCGGTTCTCACTTGGACATCTGAGATGACAGGGAGATTACATTCAGCTGGGATAAGTATTTCTTCTTTTGGGGGTGAGGGAGGGGAGAAATTTGCACTGAACCTGTCAGCCAGAATGTTGGCAATATCTGTGGGTTTGGTGTATTTTTTGTTGTTGTGAACCAACTCTGAGCATATCTGAGGGTTTCTGCCCAGGTTTCTAACATAGCTGAAGAAGGCTTTGTGGTTATCTTTAGTGTCCTTAGCGATTTTTCCCTCAAAGTTGGCCTTGGATGTTTTTATGAGAGAACGTAGTTTTCTGCTAATGTTGATCAGAGATGTCTTCCCTTCATGGGATTTTGCTCTGATGGGCAGTAGCTTCCTTCTTTTGTTATACAATTTGTTAATGGCTGAGGTCCACCAGACAGGATGCTTGCCTTTGGTGGAGAGGGACTTGGATTTATTTGGGATTGCATGATCCATGCATTCTTGGAGATGTCCATAGAAAGCATTTGTGAAGGATTCGGCATTGTGGGATATGGTATCCACTGGCACAGTGGGCTTAAAGGATACCATCTCAGTCTTAAGAAGAGTGAAGTCTGCTTTTGAGAAGTTTTTCACTGTGGTCTTTTGTGCTGGGGTGGAGGTGGGATATGTATATCCAGGGTGATTAGTTTGTGGTCAGATCTCACTAGTGAGGGGTATACTTCCGGTGTGGAGCATTTTGTCCCCATGTTTGTGATGATCAGGTCTAGTATATTATCTCCCCTAGTGGGAGAGGTGACTAGTTGTTCCAGTGCATTTGAATTTATGAATTCCAGGAACCTTTGGGCTAGGGTATTAGGGCTAGAATATTGTACCCAATCTATGTTTGGGTAGTTGAAGTCTCATCTAGCTGAAGGATAGTATAACAGGTATATGTCCTGCCAGCCATGACTGGGAAAGGACTACCCAGGTGACATCTAGCAGAAGGATAGTATAACACGTATATGTCCTCCCAGCCATGACTGGGAAAGGACTACCCAGGTGACATCTAGCAGAAGGATAGTATAAAAGGTATATGTCCTGCCAGCCATGACTGGGAAAGGACTACCCAGGTGACATCTAGCAGAAGGATAGTATAACAGGTATGTGTCCTGCCAGCCATGACTGGGAAAGGACTACCTAGGTGACATCTAGCTGAAAGATAGTATAACAGGTATATGTCCTGCCAGCCATGACTGGGAAAGGACTACCCAGGTGACATCTAGCAGAAGGATATTATAACAGGTATTTGTCCTGCCAGCCATGACTGGGAAAGGACTACCTAGGTGACATGTAGCTGAAAGATTGTATAACAGGTATATGTCCTCCCAGCCATGACTGGGAAAGGACTACACAGGTGACATCTAGCAGAAGGATAGTATAACAGGTATATGTCCTGCCAGCCATGACTGGGAAAGGACTACCCAGGTGACATCTAGCAGAAGGATAGTATAACAGGTATATGTCCTCCCAGCCATGACTGGGAAAGGACTACCCAGGTGATATCTAGCAGAAGGATAGTTTAAAAGGTATATGTCCTGCCAGCCATGACTGGGAAAGGACTACCCATGTGACATCTAGAAGAAGGATAGTATAACAGGTATATGTCCTGCCAGCCATGACTGGGAAAGGACTATCCAGGTGACATCTAGCAGAAGGATAGTTTAAAAGGTATATGTCCTCCCAGCCATGACTGGGAAAGGACTACCCAGGTGACATCTAGCAGAAGGATAGTTTAAAAGGTATATGTCCTGCCAGCCATGACTGGGAAAGGACTACCCAGGTGCCATCTATTAGAAGGATAGTATAACAGGTATATGTCCTCCCAGCAATAACTGAGAAAGGACTACCTAGGTAACATCTAGCAGAAGGATAGTATAACAGGTATATGTCCTCCCAGCAATAACTGAGGAAGGACTACACAGGTGACATCTAGCAGAAGAATAGCGTAACAGGTATATGTCCTCCCAGCCATGACTGGGAAAGGACTACCCAGGTAAAGTCTAGCAGAAGGATAGTTTAAAAGGTATATGTCCTCCCAAGCCATGACTGAGAAAGGACTACCCAGGTGACATCTAGCAGAAGGATAGTGTAACAGGTATATGTCCTCCCAGCCAGGACTGAGAAAGGACTACCCAGGTAACATCTAGCAGAAGGACAGTATAACAGGTATATGTCCTCCGAGCCATGACTGGGAAAGGACTACCCAGGTGACATCTAGCAGATGGATAGTGTAACAGGTATATGTCCTCCCAGCCATGACTGGGAAAGGACTACCCAGGTGACATCTAGCAGAAGGATAGTGTAACAGGTATATGTCCTCCCAGCCATGACTGGGAAAGGACTACCCAGGTGACATCTAGCAGAAGGATAGTATAACAGGTATATGTCCTCCCAGCAATAACTGAGAAAGTACTACCTAGGTAACATCTAGCAGAAGGGTAGTATAACAGGTATATGTCCTCCCAGCAAAAACTGAGAAAGGACTACCCAGGTAATATCTAGCAGAAGAATAGTGTAACAGGTATATGTCCTCCCAGCCATGACTAGGAAAGGTCTACCCAGGTGACATCTAGCAGAAGGATAGTATAACAGGTATATGTCCTCCCAGCCATGACTGGGAAAGGACTACCCAGGTGACATCTAGCAGAAGGATAGTTTAAAAGGTATATGTCCTGCCAGCCATGACTGGGAAAGGACTACCCAGGTGACATCTAGCAGAAGGATAGTATAACAGGTATATGTCCTGCCAGCCATGACTGGGAAAGGACTACCCAGGTGACATCTAGAAGAAGGATAGTATAACAGGTATATGTCCTCCCAGCCATGACTGGGAAAGGACTACCCAGGTGACATCTAGCAGAAGGATAGTATAACAGGTATATGTCCTGCCAGCCATGACTGGGAAAGGACTACCCATGTGACATCTAGAAGAAGGATAGTATAACAGGTATATGTCCTCCCAGCCATGACTGGGAAAGGACTACCCAGGTGACATCTAGCAGAAGGATAGTTTAAAAGGTATATGTCCTCCCAGCCATGACTGGGAAAGGACTACCCAGGTGACATCTAGCAGAAGGATAGTTTAAAAGGTATATGTCCTGCCAGCCATGACTGGGAAAGGACTACCCAGGTGCCATCTATTAGAAGGATAGTATAACAGGTATATGTCCTCCCAGCAATAACTGAGAAAGGACTACCTAGGTAACATCTAGCAGAAGGATAGTATAACAGGTATATGTCCACCCAGCAATAACTGAGGAAGGACTACTCAGGTGACATCTAGCAGAAGAATAGCGTAACAGGTATATGTCCTCCCAGCCATGACTGGGAAAGGACTACCCAGGTAAAGTCTAGCAGAAGGATAGTTTAAAAGGTATATGTCCTCCCAGCCATGACTGGGAAAGGACTACCCAGGTGACATCGAGCAGAAGGATAGTTTAAAAGGTATATGTCCTGCCAGCCATGACTGGGAAAGGACTACCCAGGTGCCATCTATTAGAAGGATAGTATAACAGGTATATGTCCTCCCAGCAATAACTGAGAAAGGACTACTCAGGTGACATCTAGCAGAAGGATAGTATAACAGGTATATGTCCTCCCAGCAATAACTGAGAAAGGACTACTCAGGTGACATCTAGCAGAAGAATAGCGTAACAGGTATATGTCCTCCCAGCCATGACTGGGAAAGGACTACCCAGGTGACATCTAGCAGAAGGATAGTTTAAAAGGTATATGTCCTGCCAGCCATGACTGGGAAAGGACTACCCAGGTGACATCTAGCAGAAGGATAGTATAACAGGTATATGATCTGCCAGCCATGAATGGGAAAGGACTACCCAGGTGACATCTAGCAGAAGGATAGTATAACAGGTATATGTCCTGCCAGCCATGACTGGGAAAGGACTACCCAGGTGACATCTATCAGAAGGATAGTATAACAGGTATATGTCCTCCCAGCAATAACTGAGAAAGGACTACCTAGCTAACATCTAGCAGAAGGATAGTATAACAGGTATATGTCCTCCCAGCAATAACTGAGAAAGGACTACTCAGGTGACATCTAGCAGAAGAATAGCGTAACAGGTATATGTCCTCCCAGCCATGACTGGGAAAGGACTACCCAGGTGACATCTAGCAGAAGGATAGTTTAAAAGGTATATGCCCTGCCAGCCATGACTGGGAAATGACTACCCAGGTGACATCTAGCAGAAGGATAGTATAAAAGGTATATGATCTGCCAGCCATGAATGGGAAAGGACTACCCAGGTGACATCTAGCAGAAGGATAGTATAACAGGTATATGTCCTGCCAGCCATGACTGGGAAAGGACTACCCAGGTGACATCTAGCAGAAGGATAGTATAACAGGTATATGTCCTGCCAGCCATGACTGAGAAAGGACTACCCAGGTGACATCTAGCAGAAGGATAGTATAACAAGTATATGTCCTGCCAGCCATGACTGGGAAAGGACTACCCAGGTGACATCTAGCAGAAGGATAGTATAACAGGTATATATCCTCCCAGCCATGACTGGGAAAGGACTACCCAGGTGACATCTAGCAGAAGGATAGTATAAAAGGTATATGTCCTGCCAGCCATGACTGGGAAAGGACTACCCAGGTGACATCTAGCAGAAGGATAGTATAACAGGTATATGTCCTGCCAGCCATGACTGGGAAAGGACTACCCAGGTGACATCTAGCAGAAGGATAGTATAACAGGTATATGTCCTCCCAGCCATGACTGGGAAAGGACTACCCAGGTGACATCTAGCAGAAGGATAGTATAACAGGTATATGTCCTCCCAGCCATGACTGGGAAAGGACTACCCAGGTGACATCTATCAGAAGGATTGTTTGAAAGGTATATGTCCTCCCAGCCATGACTGGGAAAGGACTACCCAGGTGACATCTAGCAGAAGGATAGTATAACAGGTATATGTCCTGCCAGCCATGACTGGGAAAGGACTACCCAGGTGACATCTAGCAGAAGGATAGTATAACAGGTATATGTCCTGCCAGCCATGACTGGGAAAGGACTACCCAGGTGACATCTAGCAGAAGGATAGTATAACAGGTATATGTCCTCCCAGCCATGACTGGGAAAGGACTACCCAGGTGACATCTAGCAGAAGGATAGTATAACAGGTATATGTCCTGCCAGCCATGACTGGGAAAGGACTACCCAGGTGACATCTAGCAGAAGGATAGTATAACAGGTATATGTCCTGCCAGCCATGACTGGGAAAGGACTACCCAGGTGACATCTAGCAGAAGGATAGTATAACAGGTATATGTCCTGCCAGCCATGACTGGGAAAGGACTACCCAGGTGACATCTAGCAGAAGGATAGTATAACAGGTATATGTCCTCCCAGCCATGACTGGGAAAGGACTACCCAGGTGACATCTAGCAGAAGGATAGTATAACAGGTATATGTCCTGCCAGCCATGACTGGGAAAGGACTACCCAGGTGACATCTAGCAGAAGGATAGTATAACAGGTATATGTCCTCCCAGCCATGACTGGGAAAGGACTACCCAGGTGACATCTAGCAGAAGGATAGTTTAAAAGGTATATGTCCTGCCAGCCATGACTGGGAAAGGACTACCCAGGTGACATCTAGCAGAAGGATAGTATAACAGGTATATGTCCTGCCAGCCATGACTGGGAAAGGACTACCCAGGTGACATCTAGCAGAAGGATAGTATAACAGGTATATGTCCTCCCAGCCATGACTGGGAAAGGACTACCCAGGTGACATCTAGCAGAAGGATAGTATAACAGGTATATGTCCTGCCAGCCATGACTGGGAAAGGACTACCCAGGTGACATCTAGCAGAAGGATAGTATAACAGGTATATGTCCTGCCAGCCATGACTGGGAAAGGACTACCCAGGTGACATCTAGCAGAAGGATAGTATAACAGGTATATGTCCTGCCAGCCATGACTGGGAAAGGACTACCCAGGTGACATCTAGCAGAAGGATAGTATAACAGGTATATGTCCTCCCAGCCATGACTGGGAAAGGACTACCCAGGTGACATCTAGCAGAAGGATAGTATAACAGGTATATGTCCTGCCAGCCATGACTGGGAAAGGACTACCCAGGTGACATCTAGCAGAAGGATAGTATAACAGGTATATGTCCTGCCAGCCATGACTGGGAAAGGACTACCCAGGTGACATCTAGCAGAAGGATAGTATAACAGGTATATGTCCTGCCAGCCATGACTGGGAAAGGACTACCCAGGTGACATCTAGCAGAAGGATAGTATAACAGGTATATGTCCTCCCAGCCATGACTGGGAAAGGACTACCCAGGTGACATCTAGCAGAAGGATAGTATAACAGGTATGTGTCCTGCCAGCCATGACTGGGAAAGGACTACCCAGGTGACATCTAGCAGAAGGATAGTATAACAGGTATATGTCCTCCCAGCCATGACTGGGAAAGGACTACCCAGGTGACATCTAGCAGAAGGATAGTTTAAACGGTATATGTCCTGCCAGCCATGACTGGGAAAGGACTACCCAGGTGACATCTAGCAGAAGGATAGTATAACAGGTATATGTCCTGCCAACCATGACTGGGAAAGGACTACCCAGGTGACATCTAGCAGAAGGATAGTATAACAGGTATATGTCCTCCCAGCCATGACTGGGAAAGGACTACCCAGGTGACATCTAGCAGAAGGATAGTATAACAGGTATATGTCCTGCCAGCCATGACTGGGAAAGGACTACCCAGGTGACATCTAGCAGAAGGATAGTATAACAGGTATATGTCCTGCCAGCCATGACTGGGAAAGGACTACCCAGGTGACATCTAGCAGAAGGATAGTATAACAGGTATATGTCCTCCCAGCCATGACTGGGAAAGGACTACCCAGGTGACATCTAGCAGAAGGATAGTATAACAGGTATATGTCCTCCCAGCCATGACTGAGAAAGGACTACCCAGGTGACATCTAGCAGAAGGATAGTATAACAGGTATATGTCCTGCCAGCCATGACTGGGAAAGGACTACCCAGGTGACATCTAGCAGAAGGATAGTATAACAGGTATATGTCCTCCCAGCCATGACTGGGAAAGGACTACCCAGGTGACATCTAGCAGAAGGATAGTATAACAGGTATATGTCCTCCCAGCCATGACTGGGAAAGGACTACCCAGGTGACATCTAGCAGAAGGATAGTTTAAAAGGTATCTGTCCTGCCAGCCATGACTGGGAAAGGACTACCTAGGTGACATCTAGCAGAAGGATAGTATAACAGGTATATGTCCTGCCAGCCATGACTGTGAAAGGACTACCCAGGTGACATCTAGCAGAAGGATAGTATAACAGCTATATGTCCTCCCAGCCATGACTGAGAAAGGACTACCCAGGTGACATCTAGCAGAAGGATAGTTATAACAGGTATATGTCTTCCCAGCCACGAGCATGACGAAAGCCAAAGGGCATCACAACCTCTCCTGGGTTAGCTGTTATTAGCTTGTATTCACTATATTGGTGGTTGATCAGCTAGTGGACAGCACAAAGCACAAATTATACTGTATGCACTTGCCACCATTTTCTGAATAAGGGATGATGTTTTTAGCCACTTACTGGACATATTAATCAATGAATCCTTTGCATATATCTATGTCTAGTTCAAGTGATGAGATGACTTAGAGTGACCAATAAAAGCAGGGTGATGCAGTTCAAATTTAAGGACATGAATACATAATTTATAGCTCATGGCTCTAGAAGTGACACTAGAGTCAATCTACTAAATAAATAGTAAAAGCACTGGAGTTGAACCTGTGAAGTCACAGAGGTATGTAGGTAGAAAATGTAATGCATGCTGCATGGTAAAGCAACTCCAAACAGTCCTAGCAGTACCGCCTTCCAAGACTAATATGCAGCTACTGAGCCTGCATGAAGAGTGCTCATCCAATGATGCTCAAATCTGATGGGTCTAAGTAAAATCATAGGTTACCAAAGTCATTTTAAATTTAAAAAGCAGCTGTTCATATTTGTATACAAGCTGAACGTTTCCTCATCTTCCTCATCTCATTGAATGCCCCTCATTGACTCTGACATTCATCTATCCACAAAGGATCAAAAAACACATAAAAGCCCCCCTGCACCCCCCACACCCCTTGCTAATTATATATACCAGCTCAAAGATTGCACTACTGTGGGAAAAGGGCATACTCTCTGGTCACCTCTGTACTGCAACTTCCACCTTAAACAGCCAGCACTTTTCAAACAGCTGACAAAAGATTATGGTCTCATATATGTATCTCCTGGCCTACAGAATGTGAAAACGTAACATGCAGAGTATGTGTTTGCATCTATCATTCACATCTGCTTAATATTTTTGTAGAAAGCAGTGCTTTGCTTCTAATCAGAGAAAAAATGTAGTCAAAATAAAAGGTTAAGGGAGAGACAGATGCATAAGTAAGTCAAGGAAGGTGTCTTTTGTCTTCCAAACTGACAGAATGCTAAACCCAACAAAACCTCATTCTTATAAGTATGGGTATCAGCAATATACCCTTCAACCTATTTAGTTAGCTACTCCTTTCATGGATGGTGTGATCTTGCTAGAGTTCAAACAATGTGATAGGCTTTGATAAAACTGCTGCTATTAACTTTGCTAATTTGTAGTAAATTGCAGCATGTTATTCTGTAATTTGCATTGTGTTATCACTGTGTTATGTTATTGAATCTGTTGAACATGAAAACCATCTGAACAATGAATAATGGAAATAATTGTTCTGATGAGTGCAGAGTGGATACAGACTATAGCTTTTAACCGCTGTCTGTGAAAACAAAGATGAGCACAGAGTGAATTGCAATTGTCAGACTTAATCAAGTGCAAAAGTTTAAAGACTCACAGAGAAAATGTCTCCATAATGAATAGTGGCGCAAAATAATAACTATTTCTGCAAATGTGAGCATTGCCCCACCCCCAGGACACAGTAGGGTGCAGATAGTATAAGGCTTTGTGGCACAACATAGAGTAACACTAAAGAGTTCCACAATGAGGAGAGTAGCAGATGGACAGAAGGATCCTTGGAACAGAGGGGTGAGGCAGAGAATGGAACATAAGGGAGGGGAAGAGAAATGAACAGAGGGGTGGGGCAGAGAATGCAACAGGGGAGGGGCAGAGAATGTTACATAGGGGAGGGGTAGAAGATGGAACATGGGTTGCGGCAGAGAATGGAACAGAGGGGAAGGTCAGAGAATGGAGGAGAAGGGTGGGGCAGATAATGGAACAGACAGGCAAGGCAGAGAATGGAACAGAGGGGCAGGACAAATAATTGCAAAAGAGGGGTGAGACACAGAATAGAACAGGGGGAAGAGAATGGAACAGAAGAGTACAGCAGAGGTCAGTGAGGTACTGTACGTGTGGCTTAACTGTTTCAGTGGGAAGACTTTGAACAGAATCAAGGTGTATGAGCTAGTGTATGTTAAAAAGATGAGAGGGCTAGTGTTAGACCTGACTGAGCAAAAGTGTCAGCTTCAAGGTTGTGGTGCAGTAGAAGGGACTTATGTAAGTTCATGGATTATGCATACAGGGAAGGGTTGGGAAGATGTGGGAAGAAACAGTGCAGATATAAATGCTATGAAGACAATAGCTAGTGAAGTAAATAAAAATGCAAATAGAGCAGGACCTTGCAAGAAGAATGCAAATGGCACCGGTGAGAGAGGCACGGAAGATGATTGAAGGCAAACAAAATATAACAGATGCAGGAATTTATAATATACAGGTAAGGAAGGAAGAAGAGGGGAACAGGACAAGATGGAACAAGGGCTGACTGTGATAAGTGACTGACAAAAGGATTATCAGAGTTAAGAAAGAAGCTGGGAGGGAAGAGAGCGAAGGAAGAGTAGAAATGGTAAAGAGAATAAGCAGGAAGAGTTACGGAAGGACAGAATGACACAAGACTGAAAAACAGCTAAGGGAGACAATAAAGGCAACACAGTAAGTGGAAGGACTAGTCTGGGGGAAAGATTTGCAAGAAGAACTAGTTCAGAAGGACTAGCAGAGACTCTGAGGAGAGGAGTAATGGTAACCAGAGTCCCAGTCACCATAGATATTAGGTGGGAGGAGAAGATGGAAGGCAGGAGCCTTGTGGCTGTGAAGGGTGGACCATGGTGACAGTGGACAGGACTGTGAAAGAGATGAGTAAGATGCTGACAAAGAAGAGAGCAGTTATACACTGTGATACAACAAGTATTAGTGATCTGCTGGGGAACCAACTGATGAAGCAGCCAAAAAAATAGGAGGTAGCAGTCATATGCACAGATCTCGGATACATGCTAACATTTTCACACATTTAATAATTACCCAACACTGTCACAAAGCAAAAGATTAAGGAGTAAAACTACTGAGTATGGAAGTGGACTACAAAGAAAACATGATGTCTGTGGGAAACAGGAAGAAATGTTTGTACACTTTAAGAGCTCTAATTAGAAGAAAGGCTCGCCTAAGTTCAGGGGAGACTGCAGTGTTAAAATCTGGGCTCAGAAGGTGTGCCCAAACATTATACAATTGACCTTATGTGAAGAGGATGGAGGCTGACTGATACAGGAATTACAGGAAGGAAATATGAAGATGGAGGACAAAAGAATGGATAAGAAAAGGATAACAGGAATTGAAAGATTAGCAAAAGGAAGAAAAGTTGCAAAATAGTACTGTACAGCACCAGGAGCATAGGACAATGAAGGGAACCTTCTAGACACTATAAATAGTACTGTACAGTGCCAGGAGCATAGGACAATGATAGGAACCTTCTAGACACTATAAATAATACTGTACAGTGCCAGGAGCATAGGACAATGAAGGGAACCTTCTAGACACTATAAATAATACAGTACAGCACCAGGAGCATAGGACAATGAAGGGAACCTTCTAGACACTATAAATAGTACTATACAGCACCAGGAGCATAGGACAATGAAGGGAACCTTCTAGAAACTATAAATAGTACTGTACAGCGCCAGGAGCATAGGACAATGATAGGAACCTTCTAGACACTATACATAGTACTGTACAGTGACAGGAGCATATGACAATGATGGGAACCTTCTAGACACTATAGATAGTACTGTACAGTGCCAGGAGCATAGGACAATGATGGGAACCTTCTAGACACTATATGTAGTACTGTACAGTGCCAGGAGCATAGGACAATGATGGGAACCTTCTAGACACTATAGATAGTATTGTACAGTGCCAGGAGCATAGGACAATGATGGGAACCGTCTAGACACTATAGATAGTACTGTACAGTGCCAGGAGCATAGGACAATGATGGGAACCTTCTAGATACTATAGATAGTACTGTACAGCGGCAGGAGCATAGGACAATGATGAGAACCTTCTAGACACTATAAATAGTACTTTACGGTGACAGGAGCATAGGACAATGATGGGAAACTTCTAGACACTATAAATAGTATTGTACAGTGGCAGGAGCATACGACAATGATGGGAATCTTCTAGACACTATAAATAGTACTGTGCAGCACCAGGAGCATAGGACAATGATGGGAACCTTCTAGACACTATAAATAGTACTGTACAGTGGCAGGAGCATAGGACAATGATGGCAACCTTTTAGACACTATAAATAGTACTGTACAGCGGCAGGAGCATAGGACAATGATGGGAACCTTCTAGACACTATAAATAGTACTGTACAGTGGCAGGAGCATAGGACAATGATGGGAACCTTCTAGACACTACAGCGCCAGGAGCATAGGACAATGATGGTAACCTTCTAGACACTATAAATAGTACTGTACAGCACCAGGAGCAATGGACAATGATGGAAACTGTCTAGACACTATAAATACTACTGTACAGTGCCAGGAGCATAGGACAATGATGGGAACCTTGTAGGCACTATAAACAGTGCTGTACAGTGCCAGGAGCATAGGACAATGATGGGAACCTTCTAGACACTATAAATAGTACTGTACAGCACCAGGAGCATAGGACAATGATGGGAACCTTCTAGACACTGTAAATACTACTGTACAGAGCCACGAGCATAGGACAATGATAGGAAACTTCTAGATACTATAAATAGTACTGTACATTGCCAGGAGCATAGGACAATGAAGGGAACCTTCTAGACACTATAAATAGTACTGTACAGCACCAGGTTCATAGGACAATGATGGGAACCTTCTAGACACTATTAGCAAAGGAAGACACAATGGCAGCAATGATGACTGAGACCTAGGCCAGTATGACATGGAGTCGGAACATGATGATACTTGATTACAGTGTATATAGAAAAGACAGAGTGAGCAGACACAAAGGCAAATAGCACTAAATGTAAGAGGAGTTAATAAAGGTGAGATCAGAGGCAGAGAAACAACTTAATCCAGAAAGAATGAAAGGTCAGTAACTGACACAAATGCTATGTCAATCAGAAGAGAGGAAGAGGGGGAAGAAAACTGATAGGTGTGATATACCGTCTGCTTGACACATTAAGAAAGAAGAAGCATGAAAGTTTATTGGTGGGAATAAAGAATAAAGTCAGAAAGAAGAACATTTTAACATCCGATGATGCAAGGCAGAAAACGAAAATCAAAACTCAATGTCCTCAGAAGGATTTCACTAAACTTGTGCTCCACACCTCAAAGAAACGTATGATACAGAACAAAGAGCTGTATAATACAGAGGAGATGTGTGGGGGTATAATTATGAACACCGGTTAGAAATAATGACGGTTTAACCTTGAGGTTCACTGTCATGGAGATGTAAGAGAAATTAACAAAATCATAAGTATGCGGCTATAGAAGAATTAATTGACTATGAGAATTTCAAAAGGGAGTAGATCTACAACAGAAGGAGTAGCAGTGGAAACCAGCAGAATAAGCTTTAGGAAATATTTAACAACATGAGAAGAACAATGGAAAGGGGATATACCTGTTCTCATTTGGATTAATATAAAGTTAATTGTGAGTTTTAGTTATCACTTCAGAGTTTATCTTCTCATTTGGATTAATATAAAGTTAATTGTGAGTTATTAGTTATCACCTCGGAGTTTATCTTCTCATTTGGATTACTATAAAGTTAATTGTGAGTCATTAGTAATCACTTCAGAGTTTGTCTTCTCATTTGGATTACTATAAAGTTAATTGTGAGTTATTAGTAATCACTTCAGAGTTTATCTTCTCATTTGGATTAATATAAAGTTAATTGTGAGTTATTAGTAATCACCTCAGAGTTTATCTTCTCATTTGGATTAATATAAAGTTAATTGTGAGTTATTAGTTATCACCTTGGAGTTTATCTTCTCATTTGGATTACTATGAAGTTAATTATGAGTTATTAGTTATCACTTCAGAGTTTATCTTCTCATTTGGATTAATATAAAGTTAATTGTGAGTTATTAGTTATCACCTCGGAGTTTATCTTCTCATTTGGATTAATATAAAGTTAATTGTGAGTTATTAGTTATCACTTCAGAGTTTATCTTCTCATTTGGATTAATATAAAGTTAATTGTCAGTTATTAGTAATCACTTCAGAGTTTATCTTCTCATTTGGATTAATATATAGTTAATTGTGAGTCATTAGTAATCACTTCAGAGTTTATCTTCTCATTTGGATAAATATAAAATTAATTGTGAGTTATTAGTTATCACCTCAGAGTTTATCTTCTCATTTGGATTAATATAAAGTTAATTGTGAGTTATTAGTTATCACTTCAGAGTTTATCTTCTCATTTGGATTAATATAAAGTTAATTGTGAGTCATTAGTAATCACTTCAGAGTTTATCTTCTCATTTGGATAAATATAAAGTTAATTGTGAGTTATTAGTTATCACCTCGGAGTTTATCTTCTCATTTGAATTAATATAAAGTTAATTGTGAGTCATTAGTAATCACTTCAGAGTTTATCTTCTCATTTGGATTAATATAAAGTTAATTGTGAGTCATTAGTAATCACTTCAGAGTTTATCTTCTCATTTGAATTAATATAAAGTTAATTGTGAGTTATTAATTATCACCTCGGAGTTTATCTTGTCATTTGGATTAATATAAAGTTAATTGTGAGTCATTAGTAATCACTTCAGAGTTTATCTTCTCATTTGGATTAATATAAAGTTAATTGTGAGTTATTAGTTATCACCTCAGAGTTTATCTTCTCATTTGGATTAATATAAAGTTAATTGTGAGTTATTAGTTATCACTACAGAGTTTATCTTCTCATTTGGATTAATATAAAGTTAATTGTCAGTTATTAGTTATCACTTCAGAGTTTATCTTCTCATTTGGATTAATATAAAGTTAATTGTGAGTCATTAGTAATCACTTCAGAGTTTATCTTCTCATTTGAATTAATATAAAGTTAATTGTGAGTTATTAGTTATCACCTCTGAGTTTATCTTCTCATTTGGATTAATATAAAGTTAATTGTGAGTTATTAGTTATCACTTCAGAGTTTATCTTCTCATTTGGATTAATATAAAGTTAATTGTGAGTTATTAGTTATCACCTCAGAGTTTATCTTCTCATTTGGATTAATATAAAGTTAATTGTGATTTATTAGTTATCACTTCAGAGTTTATCTTCTCATTTGGATTAATATAAAGTTAATTGTGAGTTATTAGTTATCACTTCAGAGTTTATCTTCTCATTTGGATTAATATAAAGTTAATTGTGAGTTATTAGTTATCACTTCAGAGTTTACTAGAGCATATGCTTGTTGTTAATTTAAGTTAATTATTTTTTATTGATGCAATGCTATCATTGCATACTATTAAAAATTTGATCAAAACTCAAAGAAAAGGGGGTAAGGAGAAAAACAAGAATAAGAAAAAAACATAATGTTAAACGATAGGAATCAGGAAAAAAATTATGGAAAAAGACAGGGAGATAGGAGAGGGATACAAGTAGGCAGGGAAAGAAAAAATAGAGAGAAGAAAGTAAACATAATAAGGGAATCAGGGAAGTAAATGCCAGGGTGAAAAGGGAGATGGCGAAAAGAGTAAATCAAGAGAATAAACCGATATGAAGGGGGAACAGAATTACACAAAAAAATGAGGGAGGACATTAACAGAACACATTTAATAGGTTCAGGTAATAAATAAAGTGTTTGGTTCAGTATTTATGAGACCACAAAGGGAAATATCATAGATAAGAAGGAAAAATGGGAACCAAAAGTGAGGCATGAGAAATGACAAGGTCTAGGGATTGACACTGCTAACAGACGTGTTCAATCAGTCATTGGCAGTGGGGAAGTACATTGAAAATTAGCTTCAGCATTGCCCCTCCACAAAGAAAGCAGTGTGGTCAACTTGGAAATCATAGACCATTGAGCCAACCCTTAGTAGCATGTGCTGGTATACTGTATTGCGGTTATTATGAAAAAGTAGTAAACCACTTTGTAACTGATCCATGAAAAGGGACAAATTACTTTTGCAGGTGTAACAGCGCAGTAGGGAATATTCCAGAGAGAGTGTTTGTCACCACTGCAGTTTTGCCCTGCCCTCAATCCATTACGTTTTTACATAATAAACTAGGCTGTGAGTATAGCCTGACTTCAACAAAATCTTGCGAAACAACGTCTGTTTCGTGAATGATTGAAAATAGTATAACTCATCCAACAAACAACCAAAAGTGAACTATACGTAGTTAAACCTTTTTCAGACATTATGAGAATGATATTTGGTCTCATAAATTGTGTAAAAGCAACATTTATAAAAATAAACTGACACGTTAAGAAACTAACATAGGAAAACAGTGTGATATAAAAGAAATGGAACAAGACAGAGTTAATAAATATTTGGGAATAAATAAAGAGACAGTAATACAGCATGAACAATGAGAACAAAGCATAGCCAGGAATATTCTAGAATACTGAAACTATTACCAAAAACTGCTTTAACATCTAGGAAAACAGTTCAGTCTATAAATCAATTTGATATTATTGTTCAATATAGCTTCGGTGTGATCAGCTGGCCCTAAAAATTATTGGATCAGATGGACAGAAAAGCAAGAAAACATCAAGCCTATCAAACTTAATATAAACAGTCGTTTTCAGTAAGTTTATCAAATCTTTGATCTGTTCATCCCTCATCAGGCCCATAATTGAGTACAATGCCCCTTTTGGGATGTACCTTACCAGACACCTGCAGCAACTGGAAAGACCCCAAAAGTACCTCACCAAGAGGATCAAAGGACTCAAACAGATGCCATATGCTGCCCGGTTAAAGAAACTCCAACTCTACTCAGTGGCATAC
The DNA here is from genome assembly GCF_019279795.1 of Protopterus annectens. Lineage (NCBI taxonomy): Eukaryota > Metazoa > Chordata > Ceratodontiformes > Protopteridae > Protopterus > Protopterus annectens. Next base: position 1,050,342,500 of record NC_056737.1, on the reverse strand, counting down.
CGCCTGCTCAAAGGCGATTTGTGCCTGACGTATAAAGCCATGTCCAACCCGGAATTTATGGATATGCTGCACCTCAGAAAATTCAAATCCCATCGAGCTACATGCTCGAGAGACTTGAACCTCAGCACTGAAATAAATAGGACATGCTGGAGGGACAGATTCATAACCCAGAGGCTCCCTTCACTCTGGAATAAAATCCCAGTCCAGGTTAGGCAGAGTCCTTCATTGACTCTCTTCAAGAGGAATCTTAATGAGTGGATGGGAGATCGTAGGTTTACCCCAGGTATCACTTCTGTGTCACTGTTAGACAGAGGCACAGTATACTAACCTCGAAAAAGGGCATAGCAAAATTAATTTAAAATGGGTGGCGAAAGCCAAACACACTCTGGCTAGGCTTATAAATGCCCTAGGGCAGATAGCCTAGTATGCACCTATGAACCTATGAACCTATGGAGACATGGACCTCCTCAAAACTGACTATATGTATAAGTCAAAAATGATGGGACCGCATACATATTTATTGACATCATTAGAACCAAACAAAGAGAAAGTTTTGGAGTATGAAGAAAACGAGTTTAAAATGTCATACTTAATCAAATTAGCAGGAGCATTTATAAAGAGAACAGGTATGGAAATAAAACCAGAAATGAACAAAAACAGGCAGTAGCGCAAAGTACTAAAACCCAAAAGATGAAAAAATATAAAAAATCTGGAATAGAAGGGAAAAAAAGCTCTTATAATAGAACGTACTTATTCTATAACTGTTGGGACAGCAGCGTACTTCTCAATGGTTGACATATAAATGGCAAAGATGAGGTGCCTCCAAAGCAAAAGATGGGAGTGGTTATAATGACAATTGATGATAGTGCATTACACATGTGATGGTATATAAAATCTATAGAAAAAGTAAGAGATGCAGACAAATGTATGTTTTGCAGTACAGAGCTAGAAACAGTTACACATGTTGTTACATATTGTGATACATTTATGGCTGTTGGTCTGTATCCTGGAATGCACAAAACATGTGGCAAGTTCTTATGCTGCAGACTTTGCAAGTATTACAACATACAAGCAGCAGAGAGGCAAAGAAAACATGAAACACAAATACTTAATGAAAAATAAATAATTAGTGATCATGTGAGATCATCCTGTACTAACAAGAAAGTAGACTCAAGAAAGAAAGATAGTCTAGTTGAACAAAAAAGGGCAAAATTTATTATTATTATACAATGACCCCCCCCATTAATATTCCAAAACATGCACGCTGATTGGTCAGCATGCCTGTTGTAAATCAGACTTATACTAATGGAAAAAGGTCCGGTCCCCCAGACTTTTTCCATTAGTATAAATCTTTACTTTTTTGTGTGTTAGGCAGCAATGGAGAACGGAAGAGCTCCGGTGCTGTAATCTCGCTATGTTAAACGAGTTTAACATAGCGAGATATCTTAAAAAAACGCAATGGAGATCTTCCTTTCTCCGTTGCTTTTTTAAAAGCTGTCTCGCTATGTTAAACTCATTTAATATAGCGAGACAGATTTAAAAAAGGGAACAGAGATCTTCCTTTCTCCGTTGCTTTTTTAAAAGCTGTCTCACTATGTTAAACTCATTTAATATAGTGAGACAGATTTAAAAAAGGGAACAGAGATCTTCCTTTCTCCGTTGCTTTTTTTAAAGATATCTCCCTATGTTAAACTCGTTTAACATAACGAGACAAATTTAAAAAAGTAACGGAGATCTTCCTTTCTCCATTGCTTCCTCTGCACACAGCTCTGATGTACTGCGTAAGCATACGCATGTGCAGTACATCAGAACTGCCCCAGGATACCGGACAGCTGTGGAAGGGCAGCACGGAGGCATTATACAATGCCATTATTCAAGAAAAGTAAGTATTTTTTTTCTTAAATAATGTCATTGTATAATAGCAATAACCCACTTCTGGGTGTGGGTAATGCTGGATTTACCCATGGTTGTCTTTGTTTGGCCACTCAGGCTTTGCCCTCATGACCAAACCACACCAACCGTGGGTAAATCCAGCATTACCCACACCCAGGCGTGGGTTATTGCTTAATTAAAACAGCTAATACCTAGTGACTATAGCATCTTACATAATGAAAGACAGTAGAAACTAGAGCAATGGGGGATAAGAACACAAAGATAGTTCCAGTGGCAGAAGGAGCTTTTTGGGCAATAAAAGAAAAGATCTAAGTGTACTCAAATATGTTAACAACACAGGTAGCTCCGTATAAACTCAAGAAAGAGGCAATTCTGGGTGCACTGTAGATGCTGAGAAGAGCACTCATGAAAGTCATCAAATACTGAAGCAAAACTGATGTCATTAACTTTAAATACACCCATTTTGATTGTGTCCTGTTAGGAATAATTACTTTATGTTAAGTTATGATTTGTAGAACTTTTATCCAGCTGGCTGGTACTGTAATATCACTATCCAGTTGGTTATGTCATAAAATCAGTAAAACAACAGTCAAGACTCAGATATGCAGACAAACTGGTAGCTATTATAAATTTGCTGATGTATATTTAAACATATTTTGATAATATTTTTCTATTGATCAATTATTTTTCTAAAGCGTTCAGACAATATAGTCATTTAAATGTATTTATGAAAAGGTAGATCATTTGAACAAAATCAAATGAATAATAAAGATGACGAAGCCAGCCAGAAGGCTAAAACACAGTTTTAATCTAAAAATCTTGAAAGTAACAAATCCACTTGGTTAAGTAACAAATCCACTTGGTTAAGCGCTTTCGTCTACATTAAGACATCCTCAGAACCAAGACAAATAGTGACATAAAAACTTTTAAATACAATGCAAAAACACACCCATTTGAAACCTTCAATAGAACCAATCAACCAATTAAACATAGCAAACAGAAATAAAGCAACAGTAACTAAATGTTACAGCTACAGTGGATTATTTTGGTTAAAATCAAATGAATGGTATTTGATCAGTATGGAGGGCATTGTGCCTATAACCTTTTTTATTCAAATCACCTACTCCAAGGCTATTCTCAATCTACGTTTGAGTTGCACCCCTAAAAAGAGAGAAAAATGCAGTCAATCAAATGACATTTTTGATTAAATTAGCCTAACAGTATAGTATGCAGCTGGAAAAACCTATACCAGAGTACCATAATCACAGATGGAAGTGTAAAAGTTAAACAAAATCCTAACAACTCCTTTCTATGAGTAATGTGTTACAAAGTGCATCATTGTCAGTACTTTGTGCTCAAAATTTACAGTGTCTGGTCTAGAAGCAATCTTACTCTAAAGAAAAACTAAATCATATTAATAGTCACTGAAAATTGTTACAGTAGAGCTGGACTGGTATGATACTAGAGTGCCCTTGAGCTCTGTTTAACCCTCTTAGACTTTGGCATTTCTTGACACTATTGCAACACTCCAGATTACCTAGAGCAAAATTTAATGTCTGCACCAGATTATCTGTTACTACAGGGCAGACTCAGCATTCAGTGATGATTATTGCAATACTCCAGATTACCTAGAGCAAAATTTAATGTCTGCATCAAATTATTTGTTACTACAGGGCAAGCTCAGCATTCAATGATGATTATTAAATCAGCAATACCAGTAACATAAAATTTATTATGGTAGTGATGACACATTTTTAACTGATTAATTCCAGTCATTGATCAATAAAAATATTGAAGGTTGCCATTTCTTTACACTCATTACTACCCATAACTTTTATTTAAAACACTCAATGCTTCTATTGATCTGATGGGATTGATAATATCATTTGAAGCAAACAATTTCTCATGGGTCTGCTGTGAGAACACACATTCAGACTAAACATCTTGTGAATCATGCTGAGAATTTTGAATTGCACGTGGTCTTCAGAGCTGAAGATACCAAAAAGAGAAACAGCACCAACAATACATACAGGACATGTGGCACTTTGCAGTGGTTGCTGCCCTCTGCATTTACCCTCAGCCTCAATGATTTACCACAAGGGCAATGGGTGTGGTTTTTAGTGGGTGCAGTAATGTATAATCTCTAGTGAAATAGACTCTTAACAACTCAAAAGCAAGAGAAAACCTTAAGAGAAACGTACTAATTAGTGACAATTGTTTTGGAAGTGTAAGACGCAAAACAGAACCAAAGATCAAGAATGTACTGTCTTTAGCAAGAATGAAGCAGGAGCAGGTTAAAGTAACACTAAGTATAATGATTTTAGTGTTAAAATGTGTTGCTTTTCCCAGCATGTATAATGGGTTTGAAAACTGGAATCAGAATAAAATGCTGCAAGTTTGCTATTTAATTAGTAAAGGTTAAAACAGACTCCAGCACTCAGTACTATCATAGTATCACAAAAAGGAAGGTGATTTTATGAACAAGTATTTGTCATTGCAAAGTCTTCTTTAGCATTGTTAGGAGATCTCTTAAAATCATAACATTTTGACAGCAATCAAATTATATTTCGGTCTTTTGTTATTGTTCCCTTAATCTGCTTATTACTAAGGTAATTTGCATGGAAATGAGAAGTCTGCTCTATTTGCTCTGTCTTCTTGTCTGTAAGTGCTATGACAGTTCTATTTATGACATCCTAATCTGTCATTGCAGAGGTAATTGTGGAACAGTAAACAAGACAAGGATTTGTGTTGTCTACTGTAGAAAATCAAACTAATACAATTTAAGAGCATCAAACTTCTTTTAAGGCAATTTCTGCATAGAGGGGAGTATTGAAAAAGTTCATATATGTGGGTCTGGTTTCACTGTGCTGTGTAAAGTTATAAAATTTCAAAAGACTACATAGCAGATTGTCTCTCATTCAAAATCAAAGACTGAACTGCATTCATTGCCTTCTGCCTTGCAACCAAAGACAGATACCCTTTGTTGATTATGCTCACTCCCTGCCAGGGGAACAATAGGTGCCTGCAGTATGACTCCTTCCTAGTGGTGGATAAGTGTGATCACAGCACATATAGTTAGATGTGGGTATTAAACCCATGCAGTACATCGTACCTTAGTGGCACTGGTATAGCAGAAGCAACCACAGGGAAAGTTACTGTTTGCAAACTAATGATTTCAAAGGTACTGCACAAACTCTATTCATGGTGCCTATTTATACGGCATATAAATCTTAAGTGAAGAATGATGTGTTGGAGCAAAGTGCTGATAAGTATGAAGAGAGGAAAAATCAAGCCTACATTGCAAAATGGCTAAACAAATACATAAACTGAAAGATGTAGCTATTCCGTTTTCTATGTTATACCATTTATATAAGGGCTAATCATGATCATCAGCCACCTTTTTGCATAGAAATCATATGAAATACAAGGCTATTTCACCAGAGGCCATGCATGCATTGACAAGAACCACCCTCACATTCTACCACCCATTTTACAGAGGATAAGGCCTGTAAGCTCAGGAGGGTATTGTAGGGTACTCATCCGATTGTCTAAACTATGTCTGAAGGTCGACAGAGAATTCTATTACCTGACATGCAAGGGGAGCCTATTGCAGAGCAGGGACAGGCTCTAGGTGATGAACCTATCCCCTCTATGACAGGCTCTAGGTGATGAACCTATCCCCTCCATGACAGGCTCTAGGTAATGAACCTATCCCCTTCATGGCAGGCTAGAGGTGATTACCCTATCCCCTCCATGACAGGCTCTAGGTGATGAACCTATCCCTTCCATGACAGTCTCTAGGTGATGAACCTATCCCCTCCATGACAGTCTCTAGGTGATGAACCTATCCCCTACATGACAGGCTCTAGATGATGAACCTGTCCCCTCCATGGCAGGCTGTAGGTGATGAATCTATCACCTCCATGACAGCCTCTAGGTGATGAACCTATCCCCTTCATTTAGATTTATTTATTTCCTGATATAGTTTGCGATTCTTGTTGCAGTGCTAGCGGCACTGTTTGAGTTAGTGAGACAAAGGACTTCATGGATAATAGGATCTTGGAGGACACAGCAAGCAAGCAAGACACAGGTGTCCTCCTCTCAATTGTGTGTATGACATGAAGTACAGGTACAGGGATTTCAGCCTCTCCTGATGGATAAGATTTTTGAGTACAATATTCCTTTTCATTAGGAACCTCCGTGTTTTTTTTTTTTGTTTGTTTTTTTTTTTAGTTTTTTAATATGTCTAGTGAGATACTTGCCAATGGGTGTGTTGTGTTTTATAATGGTGCTTACCAGAGCAGACTACAGGGGAACAATGACTACTTTGATTTTAGAGATGCCTTTGATGATTGCAAATGAGATATTGAAGGATTTACTAACTACAATTGCTACACTGTGAACAAAGGAGAGGGAGCCATTGACCCAAGTACCAAAGTCTATGTTCACTGTTTTATTAGTGGGGTTGTTATCAATGCAGATTGTAGCAATTTGCCATTTTCCAAAGGAGATGATACATTTCTTGCCATTTTTGGTATACCAAGAGTTAACCTCTGTTAATTCCTATTAAAGGTATTAGTATCACTGTTTGATTCAGCTACACCCAGCTTACAATCATCAGCAAACTTAGTTAACCAGAGATCATTGTTGTCAGTTTTAGGATCAGAGAAATAAATTCCAAACAGGAGAGTGTGAACACAGACCACTGAAGATTGCCCTGGTCACCTTCTGTCTTACTAAGGAGGCATCAGCAACTTTGATAAAGTATTTCCTGTCCTTGATTCAGTTTGCAAACCATCTTACAATATGCGTATCAATGTTTAAGGCATTTAGCTTATTGACAATTCCATCACAGGGTTGGTGTTGAATGCTTTTGCCAAATTCAAGTAGGCAGCATGGAAAGTAAGGCCACTGTCTTCTGCTTCCATGATCTTTTCAAAGAAGCTGTCAAGAATAAACAGATATGACCTTAACAAATTGCTGTTTGTTGAGCATGATCACATTTTAATGACATGAATGACGACATCATGCATGATAAGCTCCTTTGCTTTACAGACAAGACTCATAAGGCTAACAGGACCGCAGTTACCTGGGTCAGTGGTGGGGACATCCTTATGGAGAGACATCAACACTGTAGTGTGTCACGATTCAAGGACAAAGCCTATAACAACGCTTAGGTTGAACAATGTAAGAAGAGGAACAGTAAGGGAATGCTTCACGCTGTTTATAAGACAACCCAGTATATTGTTGTGACCCATGCAAGAGGTGTCTCAGAGAATGATTTAAAGAGATGGTCCTTTGAGTCAATAGGGGGGAGTAACTAGGTGATGTTTGTCATGGGGATAATAGTTTCATGGGAGAAACTGGAAGCAAACTTGTTTTTTACTATGTTAGCAATGTCTTTTGGAATGGGGTGGGTGGCACAACTAGAAGTTCAAAGCAGCAATGTGAACTTTTCCTTGGTTTCCTAAGATAGCTAAATAAGGATGAGGAATTATCCTTAGCTTCACAAGTTAATTTTTTTTTTTTTTTTAGAACTCACTTTCCATTTCACTCCCCATGGTGCTGGGACATTGTATCAACTGTTGTCACCTCTTTCTAGTCAGTGTCACTCTCCTACCTCCCCTGACAGCCATGCCTGTCTGTCCAAAATCTTCTCTCACACTATCCATCCATCTATTGCTTAGATGTCCTCATCTCCTTTTGCCTTCTTCCTGTAACTCCCAAATATTATTAACCAAATCATCTTCTTCTTTCCTGCACATTTCCAGACCAATATAATCTGTTGCCTTCAACATTCTCTGCAACTGGAGCTACTATGGCTTCTACTCTATCATCAGTTCTTTGCCTATCCTACAGCGTGCATCCTATGATTCATTTCCGTCACTTCATTTCCATCATTTTTAGCTTCTAGTGTCAGTGGTAGACCTTATCAGTGTCACTGGTTCAGAAGGTAGCACACACATCTTTGGTGCTGGAAGACCAGAGGGCTGTGGATTCTATTATCACTCCAGGTGGCTGGATTCATTTTCAGTTGCTGACCGTGTGGTGCAGCATTACGGAGGTCCTGCAGTACTGAGTGTGCCATCCTTCAGATAAGACACTAAGCTGAAGTCCCATCTGCCTAAGTTGGAGGTAGCCCAGGTGGATGTAAAAGATACATAACATTTATTCAAAAGAGTAGGGGTTCTTTGTATAAACCATCAAAGTAAAGCTCAATCTCCTACTTAAAATATTTTTTTCATCATTCTTTCTCCATCATTTTATATTTGTAAAAACATATAATATCAAACATTAACTTAATAGCCCCTTATATTCTTCATCCTCTGTACTCTACTTTTTTCTTATTTCATACTTATTTTTTTATTATACAAAACTTCCTTGCATCTAGCCAACAAAATATACAAAATACATACAATCAAGTCTTTATCAATTATATCCCACTTATCTTTTTCAACTCCCTTATAAAAACATATAAAATCATTTGCATATTATTTTTTTCAGTATTCCATTTATCTCATATTCCTGTGCATTTTTTCATTCTTTCACTCTCTAAAAAGACATGGTCAGCTGTATTTTCATTGTTACATACATAACATAAACATTTAGATAGCTGATTGTACTTACTATCAATCTCCAAAAAAATATTCAAATTCCTTAACATACCCAAATATTTTTTCTACTGTTAATAGCTTCTTTAATATCACTTTATATTACCTGCCAAGGGTTGCTTCTATAACAGTTATCCATAATGTTTTCCTGCCATTTTTTTCTGTTTTCGTCACTTCTTTACATGACTTTTCTCTCCATTTATTTTATTCATATAATCAATATCTTCTCCCTCCATTTTTTTCATTTCTCTTACTCTTCATGAATTGAATCAATTTGAAAATGTGATCATATTATGGAATAGACGTTCCATACGTGTCAAGCAGCGCACCTCACTGGCCGTCTTCAAGAGAAATCTTGATGAGTGGATCCTATATTTTACACCTAATATTTTAATTACACAACATTCTCGCTATGTTAAATGCAATTAACAAAGCGAGACAGATTTATTAAACTCAACCTCCCTCTGTGGTTTGTATTGCATACTATATCTCTTTGGACAGGATTTCATCTAGAACCCCAAACTACATGAAAAACAATTTCTAAAAGATTTTTTTCAAGCCTTACTAGAAACATAAATAAATGGTTTCCATGCAAAAATTGTATCATTTATGTTTTGTATTAAATCATTCCATTGTTTTAGCATAATCTATCTCCCGTTACATCAGAACACTTCACTACCAGCCAGCTGCGGAGCAGTAAATAGGCATTATAACCAATGCCATTATTTAAGAAAAGTAATTATTTCTTCTTAAATAATCTCATACCCTCAAAAGAAAACATATACCTTTCAGGAAAAAAACTTAACCATAACTTATTTTAACTATTATAAAATTATAATGTGCATAACATATCAAATTAGGTAATTTTACTATGTTCCCAAAATCTGCCTCATGGTTATTTCTTTGTAGTTTTCTTTAATAATGTTTATTACTAAACCAAAACATATTTCATCACCGGGCATCCATGTTATATCGCACTTTTAACTTCAATATCTCCGCTTAGTCAACCATTTACTAATGTCTTTGTAGCTGCCTTTTCATAAATAACTTTCATAAATAATACATTTATCTAGAATATCATACTGTTTTAAAATAGGCAATGACTGTTTATAACATATATAATTTTATGCCTTTTTAATGTCACATTAAATCAAATTGCTTTCAGTTTGGTTTTGTACAGTTTTGTTTATTTTTTCCTTATTTATTACCAACATATTTCAACTATCCTTTCCTTTCATCCCATTTACTCCATTAGCAATGACCTCTTCTATGATGTTAAACCTTATCTGAAAAATAATTATGGTTATTTTGCGGTCCACATTGCATATTGTTATGGGTCTACAGTTATTTAATAGTTTCTTATCACCCTTCATCCGAATAAGTTTAATCCTACTTCTACACATTTTCTTGATTTTATGCCTTTTTTCACTCACTCACATATCACTTTATGAAGACATTTCAGTTTTACCTTACTAATTTTTCTATAAAATATGTAATCAGTACCATCTTTCCCTGATAATAGTATCCTTCAGGAAGTCATCCATCCCTGGTAATTATCATATTGATAACACACCCCTTAAAGCTGACCAAGTAGTCAGGGACTTGGGGGCACACATAGACAGTAATCTAGCCTTTGATCATCACATGTCTACAGTAGTGAGGAAATCATTCTGTGTTGCACAACTTATAAACAAAGGTATGACATCTAAGTCCAAGGAAATCATTGTTCCACTGTATTCAGCATTCATCAGACCTATAATTGAGTACAATGCCCCCTTTGGTATGTACCGAATTAGCCACATCCAACAAATGGAGCATCCACAGAGGTTCCTCACTAAGAAAATACAGGGAATAAGTAAAATGTTCTCTGTAGACTGCCTCAAGGCCCTATCCCTGTATTCTTTCACCTACAGGCTGTTCAGAGGAGATCTATGTGTGGCATACAGGGCATTGCCAGACCCCCAATCTGATGGACCTCCTGCATATCCACAAAACAAACAGCACCAGCATTACCTGTTCTAAAGGCTTAAACCTTGCCTGTGATATAAATAGGTCTTGCTGGAGAGATAGGTATGTATCCCAGAGACTATCACGTCTATGGAACAGGCTCTCCTTCCATGTGAAGCAAAGTTTCTCCCTAACCCAATTGACATGTAACTTGGATAACTGGATGGGGAATAGGAAATTCATCCCTGACTTTGCATCTATATTTCTAATGGACACTGGTAACCTGTAAATGTTTCATTTCCCAAGCCTCTTCTTACACTTATCAAGGGCGTCGAACTTATCATAGATTTGGGATGCATGGCTAGGCTTAAAAAGGCCCTCGTGGTCATTAGCCTAGTAAACACCTATGACCCTATGGTGCAGACTCCATCCCTCCTCTTGCTATGCTTTTATACATTTTCCTCAGTAATAATTTTTCTGATAGCTATATCCATTGTTTATTTAGAAATGTTTTATCTGCATTCCACATCCTGTTTCATCTGCATGCGTAGCTTAAAAAATATTGTACGGCTTCATCTGTTTTTTCTTACCTTTTATCCCATCTTTGATATTCTCTATCTCCATTAGCATAATTTTGTTATACTTGCTTAATGTCTTCCTACTTTTAACAGCACATTGTTGCCTTAATAACACATCTCTTAAATTTGCTTCATTCAACATGTTTTTGCTCTATCATTGCCTTCTTGTTATTATCTCCTATAACTTTCTTTAATTTCTACCATTCTTTGTCATACATTTATTTTTACTCTTATGTTACAAAAATTCATAGTTTTATATTTTCTTTTCTAATCAACTTACCAAAATAACCAATTTCTATAAACATTTCTCATTTATAAATATTCTGTAAATAACACCTGCCTTTCATCTTGTAACATCTGTAATTTTGACCAGTGACCAGTTAATCTCTTGCATCCCTTGCCTTCTTCAATAATAAACTGTCTCCAAAAATAGCACTTACTATTACATATTTAGAAAATCCATAAAGTAAAATATTAGCTTACTCTAACTTCTCTGAGAATACAAAAAATCAGTTTCTGTATTTACCTTTCTCCTTCATATAAGTATATTTATATTCCAGTCCTACATTAAGTAAAAGTTGTAAAAAAATACCTTTTATATATTTCAACTTCTCTCAACCTTGCTGTCTTTTTCTTCCCCTAATGTCTCAATTAAAGTCTCCCAAAATCACTAAATTCATGTTAAAACACTGAAAATTTTTTTTTTAATCCTTGAAAAAGTATTATTTTAGTACCTAATACAAATGTATACACTACCATAACTTTTATTACTAGTCTTTTAATATAACAATCTGAAATTACTAACCTTCCTGGAAAAGCAATACTAATTTCATAATTCCAGAACATAAATCTTTACCCACAGAGTTTATAATATTCCCTCCTCATAGGTTCATAGGTTCATAGGGCCTATATAAGCCTAGCCAAGGAGGTACCCTGGCTTTCGCCACCCAAGAAAATTATTTTCCTGTGCCCCTGTTGAGCAGAGCCACAGAGGTGATCCTCGGGGTGAATTTCCTATTTTCCATCCAATCATCAAGATTTTTCTTGAAGAGCGCTAATGAGGAGCTTTGATATAGATAGGTAGTTTGTTCCAGAGTATGGGAAGTCTCTGGGACAGGAATCTATCCCTCTAGTATGTTCTGTTTATTGTTGTGACAAGGTTTAGGTCTCTAGAGCATGTAGCTTGGAGGAATTGGGATTTCTTTAAGTGGAGCATGTCCAACAGCTCTGGGTTTGACATAGCTTTGTATGTTAGGCAGAGATCGTCTCTGAGTAGGCGATATGTGGGCGATAGCCTAGTATAAACCTATGAACCTATGAACCAATGGAGTAAAGTTGGAGTTTTTTGAGATAGTCTGCATAGGGCATCTGTTTGAGGCCAGTAATCCTCTTTGTGAGGTATTTCTGCAGCCTTTCCAGTTGTTGTAGATGTCTTGTGAGGTACATACCAAAAGGGGCATTGTACTCTATAATGGGTCTAATGAATGATGAGTAGAGGAGAACAATGACCTCTATTTTCCTGGATGAGAAACCTTTTGTGATGAGGTGTGTCATGTAGAAGGATTTCCTGACCACTGTGGTGATGTGGTTATCAAAGGCTAGACTACTTAATAACAACAAAATAAAAGAAACTGATTTCAACCATAGAAAGAACTCCAATACAGTAAAGCGCTAGTCCCATGATTAATAAAAAGCATATATTGCATAGTATTAAAATAATGAATAACTAACAAGGGTACAAGTAACATTCTAACCCATACTAAAACATCTTTTAAAAAACATATATATATAAAATGTAAAATGGAATATATAATATATTGTAAGTTTACATATAAATACAGTCATATTTATTAAAACAATACTGATAACTTGTCATTCATTGATTATCCACTTCATTTCACATTCTAGAGTGTAATTAATTATATCAAGAACCCAAATCCATATTATGTTTGTGCTATACATCTGGCCAGGTATATAATGTTCTTACTATTACAGTTGGTATCTGTATTGAAATGAAATAATTGTTTATATATATGCTTGTTAGTTATTCATTATTTTAATACTATGCAATATATGCTCAAAGGCTAGACTACTGTCCACCTGTGTCCCAAGGTCTCTTATCACACTTTTGGCATTAAGCAGACTACCACCTATGTGATAGCTCATGGGCACAGAGTTTTTGCCAAAGGTGATGACAACGCACTTTTTAGCACTATGCTTGAGGCCATGGCTTTGACACCAGGCATCTGTCTCAGTAAGGCCCTTTTGTAGGATGGCTACATCATTAGGAGTTTCAATTATGGCTCCTAGTTTGCAGTTATCTATGAGCTTTGTTAGCCAAAGACCTTCTATGTTAGCCTGTACTTCAGAAAAGTAGACACCAAACAGGAGAGGACCGAGGACTGAACCCTGTGGTACTACACTTGTCACTGGTCTGAAGTTGGATTTGGAGTCTGCTACTTTCACGGTGTGGGTTCTGTCAGTGAGCCAGTTGGCAACCCATCTTGGGATTTATATCTAGTTTAGTGAGTTTATCTATAATTCCAGAGTGGGGGATGGTGTCAAAAGCCTTGGCAAGATCTAGATAGGCTGTATGAACCACCTTACCCTCGTCTACAGCTTTGGTGACTGCTTCAAAGAGGTCTATCAGGTTTAGGAGACATGATCTGCATTTTACAAACCCGAACTGTGTGGGGTCCAGAGTTTGGAGATTACCAATATCTTTGTTTATAAGTTCCATGATGATACGTTCCATGGCCTTGCAGACCAGGCTTGTTAGGCTAATGGGGTGGTAGTTCCCAGGGTCCATGGTGGCTCCCCCTTTGTAGAGTGGGATAACCGTCACTGTGCGCCATTCACTGGGCACAAAGCCTGAGGTGAGGCTATGCTTGAACATGGTGCTTAGGTGGGGTGCCAGTTCATTCTGTAGTTTGTGTAGAACACAGCCTGGGATGTTGTCAGGTCCCATGGATGCTGTGTTCTTGGTTTTGGAGAGTGTGGTTTTTACCTGTGCAGCCATGATTACAGGAACTTTGCATTCTTCCTTGTTGAAATTATTTTTTCTGTTTTATATTCTTTAAATGTGTATATTTCTATATCAAAAGATAAGTCTGAATAGAAACTGTAATTTTGCATAGCAACATGAAATCATATTTTGAAATATAGTTGTGCATTGACTTTAAAGATATCATGGCGTGGACCTATAAAGTGTGGATTCTGAAAGTTTTCTCACAAAATACTCATAACTGTCTTTGATTTCATGAACATTTCCTCAAAAGGTTACTAAAGTTCAAAATTTTACCCCAAATGTGGGACATCATAGACTAAATAATGGAGAAAACATGCTCCACTATATTACTAACTTGGGAAAGAAAATGTGCACAGAAACAGAAATAAAGCATTCAAAGAATTTGTTAGACCATACAAAAAGCCAAAGAGTTCTTCTCTTCATGGAGATGTATAAAGAAATTCATATCCTGTAGCACTGTATACAGCATTTATAAGTAAGAGTTTATTAATTAGATATTTAGATGTCACAGTACTTGATCCTAGCATAACTTGTTTTGTGTTTTAGATATTATCGTTTGTGATATGGGACTAAGTCTGCATGTAGCCTGAGATATCGTTGATGTTTATTGTGCTGTTACAATTCAGGTGAAAGTTGAAAGCCTCATATTTTTATTGTTTTAAACAGATGCACAGAATTAACATGTACAAGTTATCTTGTCTCAAATTCAAATAAAGTGATAAATCACTGTTAAACTGGACAGCCCACAGAATACATCCTACAAATAAATGTTAATTCTACAGATTTTCCAACATCTAATGTTACTAAAGCATGTATCTTGATTTATTTTTAACAATGGGACCTGTAATTTTAAGACACACTGGCATTTACATTTGATGGATTTTCCTATAGTCATCTAAAGAACATATTAAGTGACTTATACATAGAGGTGAGACATAACATAGCAGCTCTCATCACAGCAGAGGTCCAAGCTTAGCATTTCAAAATTTCCGGAGCATCATTGACATTGTCATGTTATTGATAAGATATTTGTTATTCAACATAGTTATAGAGTTGAACATCAGAGAGTCTGAACGTATCCTTTGTGTTGCTAGATTATCAGAACATTATGGTATCTTCACATATTTTCACATATTGTGTAAGTCTTTCCAGCATATGATGGAGCATATTTACTCTGATTTTCTACACATTTTTGTCATTTAGGGGATAAAAGCATGTATGTAGCATTTAAATATATATTTAGCCTTCTGTGCTTTCAAACTTCCAGTCATAGTTACAACCTTCCTCACTATTCTCACATCCTGAAGTGAAAACGCTGCAATTACAATTTTTTCTACTTAGTTAATTGTCACAGTTTTCACAATCAATATTAAATATTGCTTTAATTGGTAATTTTCTAATAATTTCCTATATTATATTTCATAAATACATGATACAGGTTTTCCTTTAACATTTTGCCACAAAAAAAGGGAATTTGTATCTTCTTGCCCTATGAATATTATCTCCTAGATACTGTAATCAAACCATTCAAAATGTTGTCCTACATTCAATAAATAGGCCCTACTGCATCAATGGATAATAAATCATAATTTGAGTTAATACCCCCAAGACACACACACACACACACACACACACACACACACACACACACACACACACACACTCTCTCTGCATCAGTTGGCAGATATCTTGAGGATTGGATAACTCAATCAAATATTTCTTTGTGGTTGTGCTTTGTTTCTTTTTTTTCTCTGAAATTTGTGTCAAATGTCCAGGTTTGCAACTTAAAATGCATGAACTGTTTGACTTCCATAATCTATATATTCCTACACACCTCTACTTTTAACCACAAATTTCTCTACTTTCTGTTTTTTTGGTAAATGCATGAACCCTAGATTTTCATACAGTTAAGCCACCTCTCTATTAAAAAAGCTTTTTTTTTGTAATCTATCTACATACATACATACATACCTTAAACTCCCATTGTAACTAAATAGAAAGCAATGATATTGGCAAAACTAATACATTTTTGAGATTTTTCCAACTAGATATAATCAAGGAGGGTAATTATAATTTCCCCAAACGTCTGCAAGACAGAACATTTTCAGGAATAATTCATGTTTCAAAAGCTGCATCAATGCCTTAAATGAATTATATCCATCTTCATGGACATATGCCACCATCTGTGTCCATTTCATGAGATGGTTTTAGTGTAATGCTCTGACCCTTAATGCACATTAAATATCTCTTCCAAAAAGCAATAATCCATAACAACTAGATTCTTAAATTTATGGATCAAGGTCTGGTGTTTACTTCACTTCCAAAACTCATCATAAGTTTTGAAATGCTATAGCTGACTTAAAAGTTGTGTAAGATATTTTCTCATCTCGGCCTTTTACTAATTATTAAGTACTTATCATCTACACACACTATGGTTCCTACAGTCTGTTCTGCTATTTCAAGTGATTCTACTGGGAATGTATTTAGCTGACACTCAATGCTGTGATGTCATGAGGAGAAACCAGGAAGTTGGAAGAGTTCAGCATGTGAATGCACATGAATCAATTGACACACTGGATTCTGAAATACAACATGATACTTTTGCACAGGAATTTAACCACCAAGTCACTGACTCATTCTTCAAATTTAAATGTACAGTCACCAGTTCATCCTCCCACATCCAGACAGTTACAAGAACAAAATTCGAAGTGACCCACCTTACATATATTGGAGCTGGACAGCTTTACGTTTAATAAGGAGGATTTTTCTCTACATGTATAGTCTCTGCCTCTAGTTTTACCACTGTGGAGAAAAAACAGTCATGGAAGAAAGGCAGAAAGAGAAGAAGGAAACAGTATGGAATGAACTGGACCAGCAACATGCAGCAAATCCAAAATAAAAAGGTAAATGGACTTATATATAACTTATATAGCTATGTGTTAAATGAAAATAAACTCAAAAGTATTAAATAAGGGGCCAAGGTTTGCACCATCCACTAAGGGAACTGTCACTAATTTCATTTCTGAACTTAACATTATTTAAGACAATTAAACCTGAAACTGTTGTTTCCAAATGAGACTGCACATAGACAAGAACCAAAGAGGCTAATGCTTTTATATCCATTGGGTATCCAATGCATTTGTATAAACTTGTGAAAATGATAGTTATGCATTGTATAACAATGATATAATGAATTATAATTATAATCTAACAAAGATCGAGAGGGAGGCCTTGGATCATTTTAATAAATAATGATATAGCTATAAAATGTGCTAAAAAGATTTCACAACAGTTATTATGGATATAGATAAGTATATACAAACTGTTTGTTTGTTAGTGAATGACAGTAATTCCTACAAGAAGTGTAATACCCATAAATAAAACGAAATTATTAGGAGAGTCAAAAGTACTATCTATAAAATGATTGTTGAACCGAAGATTGATGACAGTGTGGTTGTACAGTTTTTGTACCATATCCCCGATCCCCTGTTTACTACACTTTACCAAAGCTAGACAAATCATGGACAGATCCACCAATGACATCTATTATGTCAGATAGTGGCCGAGTTACAGAACCTGTATCTATGAATCTAGAGCACAAAGTAAAGAGATTAATTAAAAGCATTATTAGCGTTATTTGGGACAGTGACAAATTTTTAAGACAGTTGCCTAGCTGGTGGAAACTAATTGTGTGTAATAATTTTTATTTTATTGCCCTAGATATAAACTCTCTGTTAACATAAATACCTAATAACTATGGTATTGAATCTCTAAGACTAAACGTTTGTCATAATCAAGATTTTGCTAACACAGAAAGTAATACATTATATGAACTAATCTCTCTTGTTTTAGAGAATAATGTGCTCATTTTCCAAGAAAAGTTTTAAAATCTGCACCCGTTCTGCAAATACTTATGCAAATATTGTTTTAGTGAACTGGGAATAATATTTTGTTGAGAGGAATGTGTATTTAAATCAAATGTTGTTTAATCATC
>NC_056737.1:1050174449-1050321949 GCF_019279795.1 Protopterus annectens | reverse complement strand
CAGAGATATTCCACATGCCTCATTTCTCCCATTGCTCATAATTTTCTACTAGCAATCTATAAACTCCGCAAGTTCTATTTTCTTTACCTGACTCTGCAATAATAGAACTCAACAGAAACTGCACCATTCAATCGATAAGGTCCACCTCATAATTTATTTTTTCCATCCCAGATCCACAGGTGAATATGAAGCATGTCTAATATAACAATAATCTGTTATATCATTCCAATCTGAGAAACCTGAAATTTTGCATCTGCATGATTGCTCCCTTCAGCTGTTTTACCTATATTACAAAATTTTCCTGGAATAAGCAACTTATTATCATTTAAACTTTGTTTTTCTTTTTACTAAATAATTCAAGGAAAGCTTTCAACTTAGAGGTTTCTTCAATTAATGGATTTATACCACAATTTGATAATCAACATGATTATTCTTTTTCCACATCGGTAACTCTTACTCTATTACCAAGGCAGTATTGTTTTTGTGTAGTTGGAACATTCTCAGCACAGCACTGTTAAGGCTGTGTCCTCTAGCATAGACTCATTAAAGCATGTATGTTGTGATGGCACAATTCCCATAAACTACCACATTGTTTTAATATTCTCTTCCAACATATTAATTCATTTTCTCACTAGTTCTTATTGTTGTTCCTATCTTATGAAAGAACATTTCTGGAAAGTCCTTCAGTTTGATGTTATAATCATAAATACTGATCCTACCAAATTCTTTCGCACATTTTGAAATATGTTCTCTGATCAGAATCACCTCAGTTTCCTTATCATCCCAGAGGATCTTCTCATTTCAGCTCTATTTCTTTATTTGCTGACTCATTAACAAGGAAGCTATTGTTTATCTATTCTGTTCTGTTTTTCACCTTCTTTATTCTGCTCATCTGAGACTTCCTCACCAGTAGGTGCATCATTACTGATCTTTCCTTTATTTTCTGTTACTCCAAGCATTTAAGTCTGGAGCAATGTGAAGATATGCTAGTGAGTTTTTCTGTCCATATTCATACAGATAATTTTGAACCAAAATGCTAGATAATTGGGGGTTGATGAAAAGAACTATGGCCTATATCTAAAGCAGGAAAGCCATTACACTTATGCGCAGGGTGCAAAAATAGTTCTTTTGAGAGATATAGGTCAAAGTAGTAAAAAGTTTGAAAGAAACATTCCCCAGAGGATAATGTTTGTTGTGGCTTAGTGTTGAAGATTAAGGCTAGAAGCTGCTAATTAGTATCATCTTGTGGTTCTGGGTTTGAGTTTTCCACTCTCTTTTTGCCTTCTGTAAAATTTTGAACAAGTCCCTTTAACAGACAGGATTCCCAATCCCCTTTTGAAAATGAGCTCAGCCCAAACTACTTGGTTAAGAGCAGATATGTAAGAAATGCACGCAAGTGGGGCACATAAGGATAGAACATTACTAGCATAATGCAGCATTTAGAACAGTTTTACTCTAGCCCACTATTTTGTGATGTGTACCACAATCACTTCCACACTTCCACTATGAAATGTTTTTTTTCACAGACATATTTGATCATATACTTTTTTTTTTTTACAAAATTAGATAAGGGCAGTGCTACTGCTCATTAGCCAGCTAAAATATTAAAAAGTAGCAAAAGGTTCAGACAACAAAACTACACATCAGGTTATTTCTGTGAATATTTGTTTTACTCTACGGCTACTGGGCTTTGACCAATGACTCCAATTCCTTTGCCCCATTGACACATTTCTTCTTCTCTTGGTGTGAGAACCATGTAGTTTCCAGCTCAGGAGAGACAGGTAGAAATAGAGAGACACACAGAGAGAGAGAGAGAGAGAGAGAGATAGCTCTCATTGAATTTTTTACCTCCCTAGAGGGCCCCTAATCAGGCCATTTCAGGGGCATCCCTTATTTTGAATCAATTTTTAGCTGTGCCCTTCTTAATCCCTCCTAAAATTGATGAATTTTGGACAAAAGGTGATGAATTGTACTTAATAAATAATTACTATAATTAAGAGTTTTAGACTTTTTCTACTTCAGAAATTGTATATTAATTCATATTATTTTATTCTAGCAATATCTCAAGTTAATAGTGCTAATATTTTAAAAGTGTGACTGATTGTCCCTGATTCTTTGTGGATTTCCCCCTGATTCTGTTGACATTTGTCCCTGATTGCTTGACAGCTATGCATTACCCAGAAGGGTGAGAGTTATGTGGTAGAGTGCAATAACCCCAGTAGACACCCCTGTTACCCTCCTGGACTTCCTAGTCCCTGTGGTAGCTCTACTGAGGCCCACTAATGTTGACTACTACAAGTTGTGTATGTGTATCCATATATCATCCCCAGATAGTGCACTGCATCAGTAGGTAGTGTGTGGTCTACAGGTCCAGTCTCTATATGCTGCGCCCCCCCATGTGCCCCAGTGTGGGGGGGATGTGCCCCCCAACTGTACTAACTCCAGGGTCACACTACAGTTGGGAAAAGGACATATTCCTTTTACTTGCCTTGCAGTGCTCTAGACACTGCCAGTACCAACTGTCAGTGAAATGAACTGTCAGTGAAATGAAGTGTCAGTGAAATGAAGTTTCAGTCATTTGCTCCGACTAAAATGTTTGTCAGTCAAATGAGCTTTTGACGAAATGAAGGTAATCCATATACACACACACACACATATATATATATATATATATATATATATATATATATATATATATACACACACACATATACATATTGAGATTACTTTTGAAAGAAGTTAATGATTGACATGCTCTATCTGTAAATTAAATCTTTCTTCATACTGTTAGAAGACACTGTATAATTATCTGTCACTATCTTCTATCACTGAAATATATTTGTTTTTAATATTAAATTTCCTGGTCAGGATTTAGCACTGCAAACAATGTATTCCAGGTATAGACTTTAAGCCAGAATTAGATAAGACATTGCTCTACATGTAAGCAGGCTGTTACCGCTAACTAATGGGTAACAAACAAATGATAGTAGCAATAGTATTGAAAAAATAATGTTACAAGTGGTACCAGTTTATTTTTTATGATATCCCTGGAATCATTTTTCAGTGTCAAGTCATTTCATTATTAGCGCACATTAAAACCACCATCAGCTGAAGCCTCATTTGAATAATATTGAAGTGGCTATCTTTTCAAAAGAAACTGTAGGTTTTACCTCAGTTCACAGGCAGCTCTGAAGGATAAAGACTTGACTCTAATCTACAGAAAGACAAGGGTTCTTCTACTTTGATTCTCAGCATGAGTGACAGAGCATGGGATAAGAGGTTTAGCAGCTTTGCTATGGATATATGTCAGTCCAAGAAAAAAAACATGGTTCTTCATTTTTACATATTGAATATGGATAATAGGGTGTAGAGTATTGCAAATTTGCAGTGGATAGCCCTAAAGACAAGACAATATTAACTGCGGCAAAAAGAATTAAATAAATGGCATTATTCTTCTTTATCTGGTCTATAATAGTAGTATATGAGGTATCATAATCGTCTTTAGGCACAGCCCCCCAACCACAGCAAGTTATCTTATATTGATTTTTTGGCAAACCAGCAAAACAAGTTCAGCAATTTTGTGTACTTAATAAAGCAGGCAGAAAATAACTTTTATATATATCTTCTCCAAAATTCAAAGATAACTCTGGTTATATTAACAGTGTTTTATTAAGTAACAGGCTTCATGATTCCATTAAATATTTTACCACTGACATAGTGCTCCTGGATTAGTTAAACCCTGCTGGCAGACATTTTCTCCAATAAAACTAACAACATTAGTCAGCTTTAAACATTAGCAATACCCATGGCTGCAGGGGATGGCACTTAATCATTCTTGACTGTGTGGGGGGCCCACAAATACTGCTGGGGAAAAAAGAGGAAAAAAATTTATTAATTTCCTGATTGCACTCTTTAACCTGAACTGGGCTGTGATATGACTCTGTTAGGATAAAGCTGATAATGAACATGAGCAAGGTATGCACTAGAGAGATCAGCAGCCCAGAGTGACTGATCTCAGAGTAAAAACCTTGAATTTTAAGAAGAGCTGATGCTTCCGATTTTCAGGGATGCTTTTTCTCTTTCAGGGAGTTTTATAAATACTGGCAAAACACTAGATATGATAACGCTCATCTTCTTTGCTGAATAATGCAGTGTAATTTCAAAAATAATATCAGAATAAAGGCCCAAAATCAGGAACCCATTTTAAATATAACTCTAATTCACTCAAAAAGTTAATAGAATAACACCTTTTGCATCATCGTGCATTTTTGGGTAATAAGAAGTATAAAACTCTGATGGATTTATTGACTGCCTGTAATCCTGATGATTTCCCTGCAAATCAAACTTTTTTACAAAGTACAGAGCAAATTTATGACAAAAATCTGGGAAGACCTGTGAAATCAGGGACAGTGACAGGTATGCATTAGTCTAAAATGAGGTAAATAAAAGTGACTTAGCACTACTCCTGTTCGACGACTGCTAAACTATTCATCAATTTAGTCCGGCTGTACCAGTGTTGCACGATGTAGAGCTATTTCCTAAAATAAGTACAAAACTAGTATTGCTATAGCGTGTGTGTGTGTGTGTGTGTGTGTGTGTGTGTGTGTGTGTGTGTGTGTGTGTGTGTGTGTGTGTGTGTGTGTGTGTACAGAAAACTGCTGTAGGTTATGGGGGGCTAGGGATTGTGTGGTGATTATTTCTTTCATTTTCATCACAGTCAAACCTTAGAAGTGTGCACAGGAGGTCATTATAGCTTGTGTTTGGGTTGAGGACAGTGTGCTCATTGTTTAACTTTTCTCACAGACCTCAGACATGTACAAAGAAGGTTACTATAGTTTGTGTAAGGGCAGTTTACTGTCTTGGAGCAACAAAGTAGGATACATTACTGTGATCATTATTTTTTTTTCACTTTCCTCACAAA
Organism: Protopterus annectens; assembly: GCF_019279795.1. Lineage (NCBI taxonomy): Eukaryota > Metazoa > Chordata > Ceratodontiformes > Protopteridae > Protopterus > Protopterus annectens. The sequence goes on along the minus strand of NC_056737.1, from coordinate 1,050,317,028 downwards.
TATACATCAGACATATACAGGTGCTGCCTTTGGGGGTTAGAGGTGAGGAGTGAGGAGTAAGCTATGTATATGTATGTCAACAGTCAACTTGAAATACATGACTGTGGCAATTTGAACCTCTGCTTTCATCCCAATCTAACATCAGAGAGATACATAGGCAGTAACTGTCTTTTTTGTGAGGTTATGGAGGTAAGCAGTTTTTCCCAGATAGTACCTATGTGTATCCTGACAACAATAGCCATGTTAGTTTATTGCAAGCTACTATTTTATCAGTTCTGAACATTAAGCCTTGGGCACAACTTCTGTTTTCCCTTGAAAGAAAAAAAATAAGACTGAAATTCTTTTCTTACTCATGATTTTTGTTTAGGCCACCAGTGGATTAAAAGGTTGGGAAAATGCTCTTAAATGCATTCTCGTGCAACTATAACCCATATGGTCGCTGGTGACTCTGGCTTAATTAAATTATTTCCTAAATGGTTATTACTGTGCTGTCTTGGTCAGGAAAGGTGTGCCGAAAGGATGCAAGAAAACTAAAAGCTGAACAGCAACACTGAATTCATTTCCTTTAGAATAATTTCTACTCAAACCATCACTGGATGAAAAGGTTGTGTAAAAATAAAAAAAATAAAAAACTTTAAAATGCACCTCAGAGAATATAGAAAGTTATGGCTTCTTAAAAAAGCTGAAGAGTAAGGCAAGATGTGAGAAAAGGATGAAAACAGTAACGTGTATGGTATGGGGAGCCCAAATTGGGGGTAAACAGAGGGGAGGACTGGAGGGTATGCGTTTGTGTAGGGGAGGCCTAAACAGTAGGCCATGCCTAGGGTGCCATTTCACCTAAGTACAGACGTGTACACAGAGTTGTTGTAATGTGTCATTGTTTGACCTAAATACCAGTAACTGTAAGTGTTCCTTTGTGAGATGACCCAACATAGTGTGATATGTAAGACTGTCTTAACGTAACACACTGTAGCTATAGGCCATTGTGTGGGCACTACTCCTAAGTTTGCAGCATGAACTAAATGGTTGCTTAGGAGGGGTGACAGTCACAGGGTTATACTTAGACTGGAAGTGCCTAGGGGGCTCCCAAAATGCTAACACAGACCCTGTGAGGTATCCACTACTGTAATAAGTAACAGATGCTAACAATGCCAATTTGTCACCAACAGAGCCAATAAGAAATGGGAAAGCATATTTTACCAGTGCATTATATTAAAAACAAACAGAAAAACATATGGCTTTCTTCTATTCTAGAAGTAGTACTGGTAAAAAGTTGGGAATCTAGGTCACAGAACGGTACCCCTCAGTGTGTTACAGTGTGAGAGTGGAGTGAGAAAGCACAGACAGAAGACAGAGATTGTGTGTGTGTGTGTGTGTGTGTGTGTGTGTGTGTGTGTGTGTGTGTGTGTGTGTGTGTGTGTGTGTGTGTGTGTGTGTGTGTGTGTGTGTGTGTGTGTGTGTGTAGTAAAAATAACAACTGCACATAATTAAGGGTGCACTGCTAGACAGGGCACACTGATAGACAAGGCATCCAATAGTTTTGAATGGCAGATGTGATGGTACTAAGCTAATGGGTTCCCTCCCCACAGACAAGATAAAAAGAAAAAGAAAGCTGCACAGGATGGCACTGTGCCCAAAATAAGCTGTGCCTGCACAATAGAGCATTGAATAAAACAAGAAGCTGTGTAAGGTTTATTGGTAGTCAAACTATACAGAAAGATATGTCCTGTCTGGGTATATATATACCCATCACATTTACAAGTGTACGCTGAACTGTACCTCATCTGAACTAACTCAAGTCCATCAGTGGAACTGGAATACACAGTAAAGAGTAGCATATATGCAACAGTGTAACAATTGTTAACATATATTATTATGAGCTGTCAGATGGAAAAACCTCTTGACTATATTGCATAAATTTCACACATCCAACATATGCATGCAATGTTTTCTAAAATACTATAGCAATAAAGATAATTATATGCATGTGTAAATGTCTAAACATGTTGTCATAATTAGAACATCATTCCAAGTAAAACCATTCTTTATGACACAGGCATACAGTAAAATCAATACATATACTCTTGCTCCTAAATAACACCTCTTGACATCACTTTGATTTGGTATCATGATACCATCGTGTATATTTACCTTTCGTAAATAATACTTTATAACAACACCCTGAGAGTTCCTCTCCAAGATGACTGGCAAGTAAGTGGCTGTATTCAAATGGTCCTGGTAAATCTACTTTGAGAGGAAAGTTTCATTCCATCATACTAAATTACTTCAAAAGTGACTTGCGTATAAAACTGAGAATCCAAGGCATTTTTTTTTTGTATTTTTATAATAGTCTCTCCTTCTTTATAGCAGAAAGCTGTCCTCAAAACATTATCTTTAGCCTTCTCATTTAAAAGGATATCCAGCAAGTCATCCCATCTCTGAGAGAATTAACTTTTAAAAGCTGAGAAATTACAAAATGAAATGGATAATATAAAAGAGTAGTTCTTTCAACAGAGTGAAATTCCTAAGGCATCTTCAAAGATACATGAGTAGAAAATCAAACACACCAAAATGCTAGACATAATGGGAGATTTAAAGAAGAAGATGAAATGAATAATACATTTATTTTTAGATACACTGACAAGCTGATGAAAATGATAGATTTGCAAAATGCAGCCATAAGAAATTATTTAAGAATTTATGGCCTTCCAGAAAAAAAATAGAAGGGTGACAGCAAGGTGACATTCCTCACTATATGTATCCCTGAAGTGCTACTAAAAAGGGACTTTCCTGAGCATATGTGCTACCTAGGATTATTGTAGAAAAGTTTACGTCTTATCTGGATATGAATTTAATATGAAAATCTGCTTGTTAAAATGCACCTGTGAAGACTGATGTTAGTATTACAGGAGGTGAATACTATTTACATGAGAATGGAAGACTGGCCACTGACAGAAGCTCTTAAGCAATAATTAAGTAAATAGCTAAATAAATGAATAAATATATAAATAAGTAAACAACAAAGTTTATTGATAGCTTAGCACTAGGCTATTGCTCTGTGAGGATCTTAAGAAGCCTAGCCTTACATTTCCATGGTAAATTTTTTGAGCGTTGTGTTTTATGCATGAGTAACAAGGGCCAGAAAATGCAAAACAAGGATAGGTTGAGGCAATTATTGTTGCCACTATCCACAAGAGACAAGGGTGCTGCACTGGGAGTGAGTTTGCACTTTCCGATCTATTCATCCAAATTATATTTGAATAGTGTAGGAGAAGTATTTTGCTTTATGTGAAATATAAGGTGGTTTTATAAAAGTGGTATTCGGTTTGGTACAAACCTATCTCTTGAACACATTTATGTTTCAAAAAGGATTGCGATCCCTTGAGTGGGTGCACACAACCACTGAACTAATAGACATGGCAAGGTAGGCTATCAGTAGGCTAAATATGCAAATTAGAGGCTTCATCTGTGCCCACTGTATGATGCTGACACGGATGAGGTGCTGGTATAGTCTGCATAGTTTTTATGATTTAGTCCCTTGATTATTTTAGTGAGGTAGCATGGCGTTCTTTCCAGTTTTGACAAGTGCTGGACTGGTATTTACTGAAAGGGACATTACGCTGAATAATGAGCCCAATCAGAGCTGAGGACAGTGGAATGATTACATCCATTCATTTTGATTATTATGTGCTGTCAGATAGAAAAACCTTACATGTGCAATGAAAAAGGAGTTTCTTACAATAGTGGATACCTGGTGATCAAAGGGCAGTTCATTGTCTACATAGGTTCACAGATCCCTGACTACAGGATCATCTTTCAAGGGTGTGCTGTCAATGTGATAGTTACAAAGGGAAATCATGCTTGCCAGAGGATATTATTATACATTTCCTGGGATTTAGTTTTAGCCCATTGTTTTGACACCAGGTATTTGTTTGGGATGAGGCCTTACTGGAGGACTTTGGTGTTCCCTGGGAAATTAATAATGGCATCGAGTGTACAGGCATCTGCAGACATGGTCAGACATAAACCCTTAACATTTGCTTTGACCTCTGAGAAGTAAATGCCAAAGAGGAATGGCCTAAGAAGTGAAGCCAGGGATATATTGCTAATGACAGGTCTTTTGGACAATGTATAGCCACTCACCCTAATTTCCTGTGTTCTGTTTGTGAGACAGTAATATATCCAGAGAGTTATATAGAGATTTACATTTAGCTGTGAGAGTTTATCATTTATACCTGAGTGAGGGATGGTGTGAATGCCATTGTGAGATCTAATAATGAGGACACTTTTCTGTGTGGAAGATCTGAGATTCCCTAGAGTTCAGGTACCTAATAAAAAACATACTGTGAATATCCCACCTAATAATAGGTGGTATCAATACTTTCTTTGCTTCCCTACTTTTGTTAGTGGATTTATACTTTGGGAAGATTTTTAAAGAAAGTATTTCTATCACCTGTTATTAGGTGGGATATTCACATGATGTTTTTTATTAGGTGCCTGAACTCTAGGGAATCTTAGATCTTCCACAGATAATTTCCTCATTATCTGTTTTTGGACCTAGTATATTGATGTACTGGGTTTGTGAGACTTTGAGGGAAACCATGGAGAATGTTTGTTTCCTCTGTGAGATCTAGATTCATGGTATGTACTACTTTGCCGTCATCCATTGCTTCAGAAACCTTCTTGAAGAAGTCAGCCAGGTTAAGTAGGTAGGATCTACCCTTGATGAATCTGAACTGGCGTGGGTTGAGAGATTGTAGGTTACCTATATAATTATTTATTGATTCCATAATGGTCCTTTACATAAACTTACAGATGAGGCTTGTCAGGCTTATGGGTCTATAATTACCTGGGTCCACTGACAGTCCACCTTTGTGCAAGGGGATGTCTCTTGCTGTTCTCTATTCATCTGGCATGAAGTCTGTTTGGAAGCTGATATGGAATAGTTTCTGTAGAGATTCTGAAAAGTACTGTTTCAGGATGGTTATTAGGCAGCCCGATTTAGTATCTGGTCCCATAAAAATAGAGTTCTATGCCTCGGATAGTGCTTTTAGGACATGTTCTTGGGAGATTTCAGTGGGGGGATACGGATTTTTGATCTGGGAATATGGGGGGGTGTAAAGTTTAAGCTAAACCTGTCTGCCAGTAGATTGGCTATGTTCTCTGGGTCCATATATGTGATATCATTTACTAGTTCTGTGCAGTGCTGGGAACTGTTTCTGGGATTTCTAATATAGTTAATGAAGGCTTTGTGGTTATCCTTCAACCGGGTGATTATTTTGCCTCATAATTTGGCTTTGGTTGATTTGATCAGGATCAGGGGTCTCTCTTAAGTTTATCAAGAGTGTTCTTGGCATCATGAAAGTTAATCTTACTTTTGCACACAATGAGGTTTTTTTTCTTATATTATAGAGCCTGTTTATATTTGGGTTTTACCATAGGAGTTTAGTTTATAAATTTGGCATTGTATTTACTTATCAGGGGACAACTAAGTCTATGCAGCTGTGTCCATCTGCATAAGCAGTGGACTCATTGAGCTAGAGGGGCATTTTGGCTTTAGCCAGGTCATCACTCAGGTTTAGTAACAACTTTGACATAACCTCTGAATAGTGAGATATTTGAAGGTACTTCCAGCTTCAGTTTTATGGTGAACTTGGTTGATTTGTGGTCTGATTTACCAGGGAGAAAGTTACAATTTTTGGGGAACAAAGCTGTCCTATACTGGTAAGGACCAAGTCTAGGATTTTCTCACCCCTGTTTGGGATACAGGTTAACTGGTCCAGAGTGTTTGTATTGAAGAAGCACATAAATTTCTGGATGTGCATGTATGAGGATGTATAAGTCTCCCAGCTGATGGAGGAGTAATTGAAGTCATGTTGGAGAATGGATAATTTTGGTGCTGTTTGTTTTGAAGATATGCAAGAGATCCATCAGAGTGGGGTCTGACACCCCCTTGTATGCCAGGCATAGACCACCCTTCAGCAGTCTTTAGGAGAAAGAATACAGGGATTGGGCCTTGAGACAATCTGGATAGGACATGTTACTTACTCCCTGTATTCTTTTAGTGAGGAACCTCTGTGGACATTCCAATTGTTGGAGATGCCTGGCTATGTAAATACCAAAGGAGCATTGTATTCAATGATATGTCTGATGAACGCTGAATACAGTGGAACCAATGACTTCTGTGGACCTAGACTCCATACCCTTGTTTATAATTTGCACAACATAGAATGATTTCTTAACTACTGTAGACATGTGATGATCAAAGGCTGGATTACTGTCTAGGTGTGTCCCTAGGTCCCTGACTACTGGGTCAACGCTAAGGGGTGTGCTGTCAATATGATAGTTACCAGTAATGGATGACTTACCGAAGGATACTAGTATGCATTTCTTGGAATTAAGTTTAGTCCATGGCTCTGGAACCAGTTGTTTGTCTGTGTCAGCCCTTTCTGGAGAACATATGCGTCAGTGGATGAGTCAGTGACAGCTCTTAATTTGCAGTCATCCATATCTTTGTGTATGAGACTAGTGAGATGTACGGGCCTGTCATTGCCAAGGTTCTATGGATCTAATTTACTGTATTAATGCTGACTACATGCATTGAACTGTGGCACTGATAGATCACAGAAGCTCTTCTCCAGTGGTTCAGTATCAAGCTTCCCTTTCCTCCTTGCAGTGATATTTGTCTGTCATGTTCACTGAGGCTGTAATATTCAAATGGTATGGTAACTGGCAACTGTATATAAGCATGAAACCACTCTCTCCTGGTACAAAATATGACATTTATGCAAATCTTTGCAAGAACTATGCTTGGCAATGTTTATCAAAATAATATTGCCCTGGAACAGGAAGCAGTCTTCCTAGTTAAGAAACTAAAAAGTGACTGTTAAATACATTAAATGACTCCTTTTCACCTCATAAAGCACATTTATATCATGACAGGAGGAAAAACATCCAACATTAAAAAACAGAAACTGCATGTAGCCAAAAGATCAGGAATAAAAGCATAAATCAAACAAAACCACAGACATCAGATGGGTTAGCCTCTAGTGTAGAGGAACCAGTGATGATAGAATGAGGACAAAAACCTTAATTTGATATTCGGTGAACTTTTAGCTCTTTATTTTCCGGTAAAAACTGAACATGGGGCAATTCCCTTTAAGAAACAAACAACCCCTACAAGTAAGGCAACCGCCAGGTCCCAAAATTCACATAAGTCAAAGTCAATGACCAGCAGACAGTGGTATATAGCACATTATAATATATTTATTGTTGGTGCTTAGAAGTACTTTATTCCATAGAGTGAAAATTTCACCCGACCGGTTCCGGCTGTAACAATAAAGCCTTCTTCAGTGTGACATAACAAATAACAGAAAAAGGACAGAAGAAAAATCCCTCTATTTATAAGTGTGGCAATTAAGCCTAATGTCAATCACCTCAATTTCTTAAAGGTGCTCATTCAAACCTTTAGAATCTCATGCCAACCAGCAGTTTTAGATCTGTTGCCCAATGCCAGGTTTTTCTTCACAATTATAGATAAGATCCAAGGCAACAGATCTAAAACTGCTGCTTGGCATGAGATTCTAAATCGAATGGAGAAAAAATGGATTATTAAATTAGGAGGTTTGAATGAGCACCTTTAAGAAATTGAGGTGATTGACATTAGGCTTGATTGCCACACTTATAAATAGAGGGATTTTTCTTCAGCCTTTTTTCTATTTGTTATGTCACACTGAAGAAGGCATTATTGTTACAGCCGAAACCGGTCAGGTGAAATTTTCACTCTATGGAATAAAGTGCTTCTAAGCACCAACAATAAATATATTATAATGTGCAATTCCCTTTAAGTAATTAGATTCAACATGCAGAGACATTAATGTATTAGATTCTCAAAGGAAGGGACACAGTTCTTTTGTTTGTCTAAAATGTAAATAGACACAGATATATGTTTAAATGTTCCTTTCTTTGAAATGGCTTTCTTAAAACGTTCAGTTTACCCCACAGTTCACGTGAATAATCATATGCTGAAAATGTAAATGTCCAGAGAAGCAATGAGTTAACTAAATACTGTAGCCTTTTTGCTGCTGTGTGTGCTTGTGTATTTCACTGTCTCACATTATGTCAAGAGTATTCATTGTTGTACAACAGAATCTGTGATTCTGGTATCCCATCTCCTGGAACAAATACTTTTCCCAATTTCAGTCCTTGTGATAATCAACTCAAGGTACTTATTTGTTTAGTTACCTATTTATCAATTTACTTAGTCAATCAGTGATGAATTTTGTTACCGGCAGTAAAATACTGATCAAAATGGACTTTTTCAGGTTCAATCCATAGGGAAATGCATGACAAAATAGCATACTGTGTTGGAGGATGACTGCAGAGATTTTATTTTTATTGTTATATATTTATTTATTTATTTTTTGGTATAATAATTCCATAAACAAATGATAGCCATAGCCAAAAAAAAGGTTAAACTCTAGACTCACATTACTTGTAGTATTTCAACTATGGCTCTTGAAAAAGGAAACAAACACCTAGTCTAAGTAAGATCCAAAGACACGAGAGTAAGTCATGAATTATGAAGGAAAATCTAATTAATTCATCAGATCTTATAGGAAACAACTAACTGCTGCCTCAGAGAACAATGCTTATGAAAAATATTCCCTGGGGAATCTTATGTACTGAAATAATAAATATGTGTCTGTAATACTATACCAGTCCCAGGATGAACATTCTGATGTTTTTTTTTTTTTGTGTTTTGTTTGTTTGTTTGCTTGTTTGTTTTTGTTTGTTTTTAATGCGTCTTCACAGTTCTTCCAACTCAGACTATAATATTTTAGTTGTTGTGTTCTGTACTACTTCTATTATATCTGTCTTTCTGAAGATAGAATCACTAGAATTAAGTAAGGTACTAGAGATGACATCTTTACAATGGGCTTCAAAAGTGGCCATAATCTTCTTAAATTTTTTGTCATATTTCAAACTGAGTATGTGTACTCCTAGCTGCAGTCATGACTAATACGTTATACTGCCTTGACGTACTTGCACAACCACACTAGTTCACCTGTCTCCTGCGCTATGCTTGTTTGTATATTTTCTTGTAGCGTTTCTATGCCTGCTCCATTGCAGTAATTGCTGGTATCCATAATATAGAACTACAGCACCTTAGTTCCCCATGCGTCAGAACACATAAGCCTGTACAAAAGTGCATAATACTGTTTCCTTGAATATACAGATAATTGTGCAAACAGTAAAAAACACTTTTTTTGCAAAGCTCACTAACAAAAATTTCAAATTAAAAGTTTTCTATAGGGACAAGTCCCTCTTCGTTCCCTATATAGGGGACAAGTCCCCATTTCTCCTTATTTTATTTTTTCACACCAAGGTCACCACAACTCAGAAACAGCAATAGTTTTTTTTTGTTTCGTTTTATTTTGTTTTTGTTTATGATTTTTGAAATATTGCTCTGCCTTCAAGATGACAGAATCCCAGAAAAAGAATAAAATAGCACTAGTGAGTTAAATCACATTCCTACAATATGTAGCAATTAGCCAAAGACAAGTAAAAAATGGCATACATCTCAAGGACATAATAAACAAGCAATATACCTTTTAGTGACTGACATGAAAGCCATCAGTTTTGCATATGTACGCTGAGTTGTCGTATATGATGACAACGCTTAGGCCTGTTTCCACAACTACCTGTAATCAACATATCAGCAGCCAGGTTCCTTAAAAGAAATGTTATTTACCCTGGTCTGCTTTTCATCTCTGTCTTCTAAGAGCCACATTTTAACCCAGTTTACTGACTTTACAGCCATTTCTGCAGTGTCCATTTTTGTAGCTAGCCTCTGTTATGGTGTGGTGTTGTGCACATTTCTGAAATCTGGGTAAGCCATATCCAAAATTCTAGATCTTTCATAAGATGTGCATTTATGAAAGTGAGACATTTCTCAGTGACACTGAAATGATCCAGCAAAGTTAATCAAATGGGCAATTGTTGAAATGTATATTAACTTGCGATGAGGTTTTGTGACATTAATTTTAAGGCTGCAGAAAGCAACCCCTCCCCAGAGATTGCCATGCAGGAGGTTTTTTGTTCTATTTGTAACAAAGTTTCAGTGGTCATCTTTTCTATTATTAGGGGTAGATCATTTGGATTTTGCTGAAAAGTGACTTGAATTCATAAACCATCTCTTTTTGGATATTGACAAGTAGAAAATATCCAATATAAAAAAATGTTGTATACTTTCTCCTGCTTGATGGAACGCTATATATTAACAAAAATAAAGGCTGCAGATATGTTGAACTATGCATGTTTTCACTTTGTTGCCAACACCTGTATGTGGGGATTTTTTCAGCATCTGCACACTCAGTAGACTATGTGAAACAGTAACAGTGTTACTTACAAATAAATACTAACGCATCTTGTCTCCAATTGTTAAACCATTGATTTGCTGTCAGTCAAACAAAGTACAGATCACTTGCTGCTTGCCATTGTTTCTTTGTTAGTAAAAAGTGGATATCCTCCTCCTAGAATTTGCAAAATGGACAGTGTTTTACTATAGTTACCCCCTTAAATGGTGTAATATAATTTAATTTAAGAAACATCCAGATTTACACCAATATGTAACAGATGAATTAATGTTGGCCTGCCTTTGTTTGCCTGGAAAAAAATACACCTGACTTTTATTTTTTTGTAACTGGAACTCTAAAACAGCACACACAGATATTGATGAGATACTTATCTGTTTCCTTTTGATAACCAGAAGGTGGGCTAGTCTGAAGACCCTTTTCAGCCATTACCCAAAAGTACAGAAACAAAACCAAATAAAATGAATAATCTGGAGAAATGCAATACTTAACAAATGCAAAATCAAATGTTTTTAAAGGGTCTTTGAACAAACATATGTAGATACTTATATGCTTATTACAAACTCTTATGTACATAAAAATATTGCAGAGCTAAAGTTAATAAAACCAACGTTGCTTGCAAAGTTGTTTACAATATTTACTGTATATACATAAAGTCCATTTTAAATTTCAACATTTCAGGAAACAAGCAGTGAAAGACTGTCATGCTGGAAGTAGCTTGCTATTCCATGATGATTATCTTACTGAATGTGATATGTTGTTTGCTAGAAACCCAGAATTCAGCCTGCATCAGGTATTAGAAGATTATAATTAATGTTTTTTTTTTCAAGTAAAGCGTAAAGATGTCTGCTATTCGCTATTTCTTTGCATATTATTCATATTAGTAATATCTTTTGAAGTCTAATGCTTTGTTTTATCTTTATTTTTTTTTCCTACTGTCAGGTTATATGTTTATTTATTTTCCTTTGCAGTTTTATCATCTCTTTGCCACAGACCTCTTAAGATTCTGTGTAAAATTTAATACAGTCTATGAATCCTATAATTAAGTTTGTGTTTACATATAGATTTTATGATCTTGAAAGTAATTTTGTCATACAGCATTGTAGATTTCTGTGCTACAAGCACCAAGAAAAGGCATCTGTATTTCTGTTAGACAACTTTTGTTGGGTAATATAATATGCATACCATGAGTAAGTATTGGGGGTGGCAAATGTCCCACTAATACCTTTCCTTTTTTTTCAAAAACTATCCCCTTAGTAATGGAATGAACTTTAGGAAGTGTGCACTGAATTTTTCAAATAACCAAGCAGAGAAACAATCTGAAATGTAAAACAGTCATTCTGAAAATCCTGCAGAGCAAGCCTATGTAAGATGGAATTCTCAGAACAAAGTTAAGGAGCGTAGTTGTAGTGAAACATTGCTGCAAACAGATGAGTTAATTAAAATGGTGTCATCTTTTGCCGATGTGAGACTTTGTTATGTGGATATTATTTGTTAGTAAGTTGCACAGCTTGACAGATATACTGCATCTATATTTATTCTTTACAAAAAAATTTTAATTTGTGCACTAGTTAGAGTTCATTTTGTAACAGCAAAAATCAGAACAATAACACTACATTTATTTTCTTTGCTGCTGCTACACTAAGCCTTCCACGACTCACCCAGTAACATAGCACTCTCCCGTGTGAAGCTCGGTGTGAACAGTAATAACACAGCAGTGCCATCTGCCATTTAAACACTGCTAATCTAAAAATCAGAAAGGTATAAACCATACTAAAAGCAATAAGAATACATTGAGCTGCCATTAAAATAATGCCATGAGAATGTTTCATATGTAACAAGCTGGCACTAATGTATAATGAATTAAAAGTGTGCACAGCAGGATCAAACACTCATGTAGGTACATTTCTATAATTTTGATATGGTAAATGTTTTCCTAACTGATGAATTATGATTTTTTGCAAAGAATGACACCATAGTCTGATAAAATAGCTAGCAGACTGTATTATCAGCCATTTGTACGTTGCATCACACCACAAAGACCATTTATGTATGGTTGGAGTGACATAGAAAAAGTCATAACAAATAATTTTTGTCAAATTAAATGCTGATTGCAAGTTTATCAACAGCAAATAATTGTGAAACAATGTTCAGGACAGGTAAATAGACATCTTCACAAATCATCCACATTCACCATAATACTGAAGCCATAAACTTCTTCCAATTCCACATTAGTCACAGATTATGCTAAAGCTTATCTGCTAAGACAAAGTAATGACCTGGTTCAGTTCAAAAGCCCCATTCATCTTGGAATCGTAATATAAACAAGCACTATAGAAAAAAAAAAAAAGCTCATTGCATATAAAAATAAATTTAATTCTAAAGATGCCAGTAACACTCTAGTTAAATGTAACATGGGACTCTGAACCCTGATCAAATCAAACAAAGCCAGACACGAGGTAAAAACGAAAATTCATGAAAAAGATAATCAGAAAAACATTCTTTAACTGTGTTGCAAACATTGAAAACAATGCCCAGGCCTGTGCAGAGTTAATAATAAATAGCATGTACTCAGACTCAAAGGACATAGCCAATTTACTAGCGAAAAAATGTACCTACAATATTTCATGTCAAGGATTAATCTCTTCAGGTAGTTATCATACAAGATTTCATGTCAAGGATCACCTACAGAAATTTCTTACAGTAGTTATCATATAAGATTTCATGTTGGGGATTACCTACAGAAATCTCTTTATACCAAGACTCTAGAAGCACTGTTATTCTGTAAACATTCCAAGTTTCTAAGCAATATTTAAAATCTGTCACTGGTTTTGAACCGTTGCCCCCCATTATATTTGGCTTTGTCCAAATTTCTTGAGCTTAGAGGTTGAAAGGTATGAAATACACACACACACACACACACACACACACACACACACACACACACACACACACACACACACACGTGCATGCACACATGCACTGACAGTTTTGTGTTTGTATGTGTTTAGTTTGGAAGATTTCAGAACCTGGATACTGCAGAATGAAGGGTGATCCTCAGGTGGACAGAGTACAGCATGATGTATACCCCTGCAGTTAGTAACAAAAGAATTCTGCACCAAATGGCAATTAGCACATGAAAATTCACAGAACAGGTAAAAAAACATGTTATAGGATGAAATCTGTGAATTTAGTGAACATTAAAAACAATGAACAGAAAAACAAAAGCTAAAATAAGAGCTTTTGTATCTTAAATTAACTAAGAATTCATCAGAGTGGTTTACAGTACAAAAAATTTAGCTTAAATGCATGCACACTGAATCATGAGACATAATTAAAATTAATTACTCAGATATAAGATTTACAATCATAATAAAATACATGTTGTACATACTAATTAGTACTTCAATGGTCATCTTTTTAAGACCTCATTAAAATTAACAAGCTCATTCAAACCAGAAAGAGACAAAACATTAAGTAAAACAGTGTGCAAACTATATTCTTTAAAATCTAAATTTTTGGCTGTGTTCCCACCTTTAACATCAGATTCAAATTTATCTAACAAATAAAAAATAAATATAAAAACAGTCACTACTGCTCCAAACACACACAGTCTGAATAATCCAACAAAATTGTCAATAAGAAAAAAGCTGACCAGTGTGTTGGCTGATATTATGTTAGATACGAGCAATGAACGGGTTCTAGAATAAACGTAATACTTTATATACAAGTGCCCCTTTGAAAATAGTAGCAACGCGTGATAAGTTAGTCTAATGTTCTGCAATGATATACAGTAATGCTGTATTACCAATGGTGCCTTGTTTTAGAGAATGTATATTCACAGTATGTTACCAACAGTACCTTATTTCAGAAGTATTCATTCATCGACATTCTCGTACCACCATAGGAATATATAAATACGTAAATAAATAACTGATTCGCTCAGTCAGTATTCACTTCCCCAAGCATTTTACGAATAACCTCTTCAGGTAATCTTGACAGCAAATAATCGAGCTTAACAGTTCACAACCAATGTTTTCAAGGCAGAATAATTCACAGTGCCTCTCGCAATACAATCCAAATGGTATAAATCCGCTCAGTCGGTATTCACTTCCCCAAGCGTTTTACGAATAGACCTCTTCAGGTGATTTCAACAGCAAATATTCAAGCTTAACAGTTCACAACCAATGTTTTCAAGGCAAAATAATTCACAGTGCCTCTCGTAATACAATCCAAATGGTATAAACCCACAATTTCTATTCCTTTGAACATGCGTTTTACGAATGCACCACGCGTGTATCTTAAAAATAAAGACTTTTTATTGTATCAAATATTCAGCAAACAAACAATTCGGCTAGCGCTTTCACCTACTGGCTTCCTCAGGCCGTTAAATTAACAGTGTTAAATTGGGATATATATAACCTTAAAATTTAAAAGACTTGATGTCATTTCCTGTCACAGTTTAAAAACTTCGTAACTATTCTATATAACAATGTTACGAATTGTCACATTTTAAATTAACTTTAAATCAATCTTTGTTTCAACTTCTATAGATGACGAGTACATAACTAACACTGTAACAATACATAAAATGCATCATTTAAGGTGCGTAAACAACTAAGTAGTATTATTTAGTGTCATATCCCGTTATTGTTGTCATTTCCTGTCCCAGTTTAAAGTACTTTGTAACTACTGGGAGGGTGGCCTAATGGTTAAGGTGTTTGCCTTACAAACACAAGGAGCAGGGTTTGAGTCTCACAAGGGATAATTGGCTAGGCTTAAAATGGCTCGCAAGGGCAGTTAGCTTAGTACTAATCTATGAACCTATGAACCTATCACTCTGCATAACAATGTTACGAATTGTCACATTTCAGATTAACTTCAAATCAATCTTTGTTTCAACTCCTATAAATGACAAGTACTTAGTTAACACTATAACAATACATAAAATGCATGATGTGAGATGCATAAACAACAAAGTAGTATTAATTAGTGTCATATCCCATTGTTGTTGTCATGGTGTTTATATAAGCATTTAAATTAAAATCATTTCATAAAATGGGTTAGCATCCAAATGTAATTATTAACTCAAATTTATCAAAAATACATGAAGATTGTATATATTAAAAATAAAATTAAAATTAAAATATAAATAATAAATAATAATTTTAAACAAAATTATTATTTAAAACATATATTATTCATGATAAAAAATCTTTTTATATATAGCACTCATAATAGAATATATGCAGTGGGATATTTATATATTTCCATGGATTATATTTACAATTTATAGTTGTTTAATAATATACCTCTGAACTTTAGAATATTTCTTCTGCCTATTCGTAATTGTAAGCTAATATCTCAGACTATCATTGCAGAAATGGTTGTTACCGGTTTGCTTTGTGTGACTATCGTTACAAAAGTTAATATTATAAAGATATATATTAAGATGTTTATTTAGAAGTGTATATATACATTAATATTAGCTTAATCACATCTTTTCAATTAGTTTAATTTTTAGTATCTCCACCTATCGTGAATACATAAGTAAATTATATATATTTCCACTTTTAGTTACCACCAAAATTACTCGGTAATTCGTATTTATAGTATGGAAACAAGATCTATCTAGACAATCACATCTTACTTGGAATGTAGCGATGTGATATAATGGGGCTCGATATGGAATATTAAACACGAAATTATTAATATAAGATATAAAAATATATATATGATATGGATGTAATAATACATAAATGTAAGTAAGGCATCCCATTGTATATTATTCGTTAATAAAATATTTTATTATACTAAGAGAGTAGTATAACATTACCTGTATTCTATAAATGATAGAATTCCAACAAAATAGATTCAAGTCATAAACTATAATAGAGAAATATGTCATATACAATTAACTTCTTTAAAAATTTTCCTGTTAAAATATCTATAAAATATATATATATTTAAAATTATTGATAAATAAATATCAGATATGTATATCCCTATTTATATTTATGTTCATAGCCTATAGTTATGCTTGAAATTATTAGTATTATAAAAAATATATATATAAATATATTAAATACTAATATATACCATCTAAAATATGTATTTAATATTGTTTTAATATGTATAAAGAACTATTTATGATGACATACTTTTATGTGGATATTATATTTAATTTTCTAGCCTTTAGTACAGGTTTGATAGGAATTCTATCATTGAGTCCCGGTTTTTGATCAGCTCTTAGGCGAATTATCCAATTCATTTCCAATTCTTCTGTTTTATTGGAAATATCTCCCCTCCTAATATTAATAGAATTATTCTGTAGCACTTTAAATCTAAATGTATGTTCTGTAGATGTATTCATAACATGTTTGGACAAGGCATTGGTTATAGAGCATATTTTTATATTATATAGGTTTTCCCTAATACGGTCTTTCAGCTGTCGATCGGTTTTGCCTATATAGAAGGCAGGGCAGGCTACACATTGGGCTATGTACACTATGTGCTTAGTATTACAGGTGGCTTTTGCTGTTAATTTATATTCATGTAATGTAACAGGATGTACAAACGTTGCATTCATATCAATATATTTACAATGATTACAGTTCATACATGGTACAGTTGCTTGTTTTTCCATTTTATTTGTCAATTTCCCTGATATTCTATTAGGTCCACATAATTTCCTATATAAATTCGGTTTGTTTCTATATGTGTACCTAGGAATTACTCCAACTATTTCACATATTTCAGGGTTAACAGTTAGAATCCCCCAATATTTTTCATAGATATGTCTAATACAACTAATATCTTGTGTATAATGCAGGACAACTTTCATATGGTTATTATTCACATTAACAACCTTATCTGATTGTTCCATAGCTTGTGTATAATAATTAGAGTAGTATGGGAATGCTCTCCCTTCTCTCATTTGGCTAACATTATCTAGTTCTATGCCTATCTCTTGTTCATTATATGATCTCGCTATGAATTGTTGTTTTAAGCTTTGAATCTGAGTATTGTAGCCATCTATAGTAGAATTCAATCTTGATGTTCTCATTGCCTGGCCCTTTATCACATTCTTAAAAACAAAGCCTGGATGCATACTTTCTCTATGTAATATTGTATTCCGGTAACAGCTCTTCCTGTATATGCCTGTGTTTAACATTCCATTACTTAATTTCTCAATGTATACATCCAAGAAGCTAATTTTGTATTGTGATATTTCCATGGTAAATTTCAGATATTCTGTATGTTTATTAATTTCATTTAAGAAAACATCAAGATTCATTCTATTTGATGTCCATACTAAAAAAAGATCATCTACAAATCTATTATATAGTTTCACATGTCTCTTAAACATTGGCATTTCAAACAGATATTGCTTTTCCCAGTCAGCCATTACAAGGTTGGCGTAGCTATTGGCACATGATGTGCCCATAGCCACGCCATCCTTCTGTATATAGACATCATCCTTGAATACAAATATATTATTATTTAGGACCATATGAATTAGGTCACATAATACTTCTATTTGTGCTGGTGTGTAACTAGAATCTGATTGTAACCTCCTATATATACATTCTATACCTTGGTTATTAGGTATAGATGTGAAAAGCGACTGTACGTCTAAGGTCACAAGCCACACTTCAGTACTCAATTCAGCATCAGACATCTGTTCATATAATCTCATCAAAAATTGTTTGGTATCTCGTAGGATATGTGGATATTTCTCTACTATTGGTCTCAGCTTAGTTTCCAAATACAATGATATAGGTTCAGTTACCCAACCTCTACCAGCAACAATAGGCCTCATAGGTGGCTTCTGTGGATCTTTGTGAATTTTAGGTATTCCTTGTATGCATGGTAGGGTTGGGTTTTCTATTATACAGAATCTATATAATTCCTTATTTATTTTATTTTCACAATATAATAAATGTATATTATTTGAAACTCGTTCTATTATTGTATCCACTATATTCAAGGTAATTTTACTATAGTATTTATTGTCACTCAGCATTTGTTGCATACTAGTTATATATGCTCCCATATCCATAATAACAATGGGTCCTCCTTTGTCAGCAGGTCTCAGCATGATATTTGGGTCAGTTTCTAATTCCTTTAATGCTAAACGCTGTTTAGGTGTCAAATTCCCATACCACTTTCTGTTAGAATTTTTATTTTGATGTGTATATAATTCTTCTTCCACTAATTTAGTAAATGCATCTATGAGTGGATGTAAATTAGGCACAAATACACTAGGTTTTTTAAGAATATGCCTTGTTGATTTCTCTATTCCATAATCTACTTTTAATTGTATATTTCTAGTAAATAATTTTAAATCTGTAATGGTCTGGGTTATATCACTTTTACTTGATGGAATAAAACTAAGGCCTTTTTCTAGTATTTGTGTTTCTTCCACTGTTAACTGTCTACTTGATATATTCCATATAATGGAATCTACGTTCCTTGCCACATTTTCTTTAACGTTGGTCCCACATGTTCTTGTTCCTGTATTCTTCTTTTCTGCCTCCCTCTGCTCATAGAGCGGTCCCTTCCTTGTACCCATTGTTGTGCTATGGGGAAAGGGACTACTTCATTAGTGTTATCTGTATTTCTATTAATTCCATTTCTTGTTTTTCTCACTTCTTTCTGCCTACATCCATCAATTATTCGGGTCTCACTAACATTCTTCGTAATATCTTGTGTTTGAATCTCTGTACTATTAGTTGTATCTACCTCTAAAGTTAATTCTTTCTCTATATTATCATGATGAACTTGTGCTACTGTAGTTAATATTTTATTTGTGATGGGTTGTCTATTGCTTATGTTCTTAGTATTGTCAATAATATTAGTATTTACATCACTACTATTGATTATTATATTCCTATTATTACTATTTCTTTTATCCCCATTATAGCCCACATTCCTTTTATTATTGTCACTATTTGGATTACTAAATTTCCTAGGCCAAGTGAAGACATGTCCATTAGCGAAGTCCTGTAAATCCCGCTTAATTTTACCTTGCTTCTGTTCTACCAATTTCTTCTCATACAGGAATACATCATCTAATAATTTTTCTAACATTTTATCGACTATAGCCCCTGGATATAAGTCATACAAATGTTTCTGTTGTTTTCTAATACTTTCTTGCATTTCTAATTCCTGTGGAGAAAAAAAGTCGTTAAGCAATTCCATATATCGAATGCTCGTGTCAATATTAATCTGTTGCCACTTATATAACAATTCTGGATATATAGTTCCTGTAGTAGGCATTTTCAGGATTCGTAGACCTCTAGGTATTATTTTACGTTTAATACAGACTTCAAAATGTTGTCTCTGTAATTGGAGTCTTTTCATCCGCATAAAATCGGTCTCCATTTCTCCCAACAAATTGGATAGACCCGAACAGTCAGTTTTTATATTATCCTCTGGTGTTCCCATCTCTATCTGTTGAAATCACCTGAAGAGGTCTATTCATAAAACGCTTGGGGAAGTGAATACCGACTGAGCGGATTTATACCATTTGGATTGTATTGCGAGAGGCACTGTGAATTATTCTGCCTTGAAAACATTGGTTGTGAACTGTTAAGCTCGATTATTTGCTGTCGAGATTACCTGAAGAGGTTATTCGTAAAATGCTTGGGGAAGTGAATACCGACTGAGTGAATCAGTTATTTATTTACGTATTTATATATTCCTATGGTGGTACGAGAATGTCGATGAATGAATACTTCTGAAATAAGGTACTGTTGGTAACATACTGTGAATATACATTCTCTAAAACAAGGCACCATTGGTAATACAGCATTACTGTATATCATTGCAGAACATTAGACTAACTTATCATGCGTTGCTACTATTTTCAAAGGGACACTTGTATATAAAGTATTACGTTTATTCTAGAACCCGTTCATTGCTCGTATCTAACATAATATCAGCCAACACACTGGTCGGCTTTTTTCTTATTGAAAATAAAAAAATAACCTTTTAAAATGTGATATAGATCTAGAATGTTAAAAATGAGCTTTATTTCTCAGTATTTTTAATGGTATAATTGTACTAATAAATCCTAATATTAGTTTTAAGGTAGTTGTAAAAAAGATGACAGTTGAAACATTAATAAGTATGCATAACCAACAAAGAATTTAGAAGGAAAATCAAATCCTCAAAAAGCAAGTTTAAATTGTGAATCTTCACTCCTACTAAAGATAACCATAAAACCTTCTTCAGCTATTTCAGGGGCTTAGGAAATAATATCAAACAATATTCTGAGTTAATACGAAATAACCTCACATACTTGACCCCTGTGAACTTTGCCAAGATATTAGCAGACAAATTCAGTTTAAACTTTGCTTCCACTATGTCCTCCCAAATCACAGCATATTAGTATTTCTACACCAGCCCTCAAAATCACCTCTGAGCAATTTCTATGAACTCTTTCCAAGGCTATAACACTAGGCCCCTGACAATGTGCCAGGTTGTCTTCTTATCGGCATCAAGCATTACCTGGCTAATTCCATATTATGTGTATTCAGTGTCAGCGTCTCCACTGGATTCATGCCAGAAGTATGGACAACTGCTGTACTCATATCACTCTACAAAGGAGGAAGCACAACTGACTTGGGAAACTATAGACCTATCAGCCTCACCAGACTTATCTGTAAGGCAATGGAGCACATCCTCATAATGAAGGATATGAGCAGTTTCAAACCCTGGGCCCTAACCAGTTTGGGTTTGTTAAAGGCAGATCCTACCTCTTTAACCTGTAGAACTGTTTTGAAGATGTCACTAAGGCATTAGACTCAGGTAAATTGATTCACACTGCACACCTGGATTTGGCAAAAGCTTTCAATACGTTTCACACTTGGGCATCACTGATAAGCTAATTCACCTCAATTTAAACCCCTACATTACCCACTAGATAGCAAACTGCCTCACTGACTGTTTTGCAGACACTCTCAACTAAAAGGGATCAGTCTTGGGAGCACTCCTGTTTGGTATCTACCTTTCTGACATTAAAGCAGACACCAAAGGCCAGAGGCTGACTGCAAACTCAAATCCATCATCAGTACCACAATGACCCCACTAAATGATCTCTAGGAGGGTCTAATTCATGCTAACAACTTGTGCTTGGACCACAGCCTCAAACTAAATGCCAGAGAATACAACATTGTGTCCTTCAGCAAACTTTTGCACTCCTGTTCCTATCACATAGGAGACATCCCCCTATAAACTGACTTGATCATTAAGGACTTCGGCATATTTACTGACAACTATCCTTTGACCACTATGTGACCACTGTTATTGGAAAATCCTTTCATGTAGCAAGGCTGATCATCAAGGTCATACTTTCTAGATCCAATAAAGTCATCATTACCCACTTTTTCTCCATTATCAGACAAATAATGGAATATAATGCCCTCTTTGATATGTACTTGGCTAGTAATATTAGCCAGCTTGAGAGACCACAGTGTTTTAATACCAAAAAAAAAGACATGTCCTCCATGAGCTATTATAACTTTTCTTTCCATTTCCCATTTTTGTACAAGAGAGGCAGGAATTTAAAAAAAAACACAAATTTTAGAAAGCAGCTTTGGAGGGGAAAGTACTGACCACATGACAAATAGATATATGTAATTACTATGCTTATATCTTTGAGGGAGACACTATTCTTGTTAAATATAATGGCCAATATTTAAAATTGCAAATTTTGGCTAATTGTTGTATGTTTGGGGTAGTATATATTGTAATATACTTGGACTGTCAAAGTTATTATGTTGGGAAAACAGAAAGTCCCTTAAAAAAGAGAGTGTATGAACACTTAAAACGATATTAGTAGAGCCGGCACTAATAATATGCCTTTTATAGGCACATGTTAGAGTGTGACGGGGAAATTAATATCAAATACAAATCTGTAGTATTAGGCAGAGTAGTGAAAGGCTCAAGAGGAGGAGCTTGGGAAAGTATTTTAGAATAGAGAGAACGTATGTGCCATCTTAGTTTTAATGGCATGAAATGACCAGGTTTGAATGACCACATGTCTGTTTCTAGTGTTCTTAAACTAAGAGTAGCTAAACTTTAATGGAAGAGTAATTCAAGCTCTGTACTTTCTTACCACATGAATACAACAACCTTTTGGAGTTACTGTGTATTCAGACCATAACATTTTCTTACCGAATTTTTGGATGGTACTATTGTAAACTACCTAAGTAAAATAATAACCTGGAAGAGTGTAATTGGAATTATGAGAAACTGACACAAACTCATACGGCATTTTTCACTCCAGTACTCTGGTGATTTTTTTTTATTAGCTATTGTAACTTCCCTAAACTGCTGTCAGTCTTTTCCATATCCTACGAACTATTGAGTGCAGTTCTCTACCTTACCTACAGAACCTGAAAACATCCATTGTAATATGCCCTCCCAAATCTCATGCCACCTTAAGCACCTATTCAAGAGGCTAAAATTCCCAACAAAACCTAAATAGAACCTGCTGGCGAGATAGATACTTTCCACAGAAGCTACTTTATTTATGGAACAGACTCCTCTTAGAGGTAAAATATAATATCTCCATCTGGATGATTGCGTGTGCAGTTGTAATTACACCCTCCATCTGACCCCTCTTGCCCTTATGGAAAGGAGCAGAAACTACATCAGTGTCTGGTATTAATTCATGTCTTGGTAAACTGAATATATCATTGGCTATAGAAATGGTCCACTGGGTCAACAGCCAAATATGACCTTATGAATGTATTTCTTATAGTTCTAAAGCTTATGTTTATTTAACTGGCTTTTATTTCATATGACTCATTTGCATATATTTAAGTCACATATTTTATATTGTAAATCAGTTTGATAAGGTCACAGTTCATTTAAGAGATAAAAGTGCTTCTGAGTTAAACTTGTTCGTTTCTCGTAGCACATTTGTTTCTTTGGTGCAGCTAGTGCATAAACTGTACTATCTGAGCAGTTAGCAAGGCATCCTATACCCTCAAGTAATATAGAACATAGAACACCCATGTGCATGTGTGTGTGTGTGTGTGTGTGTGTGTGTGTGTGTGTGTGTGTGTGTGTGTGTGTGTGTGTGTGTGTGTGTGTGTGTGTGTGTGTGTGTGTGTGTGTGTGTGTGTGTGTGTGTGTGTGTGTGTGTGTGTGTGTGTGTGTCTATACTCCACAGATACTATGTTTGTTAATGTCAGCTTGAGCACTGTACCACTGCTGAATCTCTATTGCAGAGGAATGAGCCATAAAATTCATACAGTATTTAGCCATGCATACAGCTCATCCATTCATGTGTACTAGACACCCTTTGCATCTCATTATGGATTATGTCTCCATAAGTAACATGACTGTACACCTGTGTAAATTTTAAAGAATAAAGTCAATGTTTACTTACTGCTTCTGGTTTGTTTTGTTTTTTTTTTTTGCTTTTTTGTTTGAAATCAAAAGTTCAGGAATGTCCTGTGAATAGAATATTGTAACATAAAGATCTGTTTTAAGAATGTTCTTTTTTATATACTAAGAGCATTTTTAAAGTATTCTTTTTAATACAAGATGTATGTCATTGTTTTTAAGTGCTTAATGTTTCTTGCCTCTCCTTAAAAGGGGAAGTTTTACCTTGCGTTATACAAGTAACATAAAAGTGCTGATGATGAAGGTTATGATGATAGTAATAATAATTCTATATGTTAGTGGCCTTTCTCTTATGGAGAACATACCACACTTGCTCAAAGGAGCAAATATACAGCAGTTGTGGAGTAACTGTGGTCTAGTAACAGTAGTAATGGTTTATAAGAATAGCGTTTTATGTTTTTCTTACATTTGCACATAGTCTTTAGGCAAGAATATGGGTAAAACTCGTACAGATTTTCATGTGGAGCATTTCTCCCCGGGCCTCCGCTGAAAACAGGCTCTGTGGAACCTAGTCGGACATTCCCGGTCAACAAATGTTAAATAAAAAATAAATAAAAATAAAATGTTATCAGGTCTCTGTAGGGATCTGTGTTTCTCTGGAATGATGTATGAGTACATCTGTATTGCTGCTTAAAGATGAGGTATTCCTTCCTGTGGCAAGCCTGGGTGACATAAAGCCTTTTAATAGATGGTCACAGCTATGTTACAGAACCATATTAGATGGCATCTTTGGTATTCCATAAGGCTGATATACTGAATTGTATTAAATGTACTATTCATGTGCTACTGTTTATTTGTACACACTCTAGGCAGACCCTATTTACTGTAACATTGGTTGGTTCATTTTCACTGTATTGCTTGTTGAAAATCATAATTTGACTTTTTCTGAATTAGCCTTACCCACTTTATATGCTATGTCTATAATTATTGCTCCCTGACAGCACAGGTGTTAGAGACAGACTACTGCGTTCTTGTTATTATAATATAACCTTACATGCAACTAATTTGACTGTTTGTAGCATTAACTGAAAATATCTATAAATTATATAATTGCAAATTAGAGGAAAATTTACAGCAAGCTAAAGAGCCATCATGTTTTTTCCCCATTTATCCTTCTTTTTTATGTTTGCCTTCTCCTGTTTTAAATTTTAAATGCTATGAAATATGAATGTTCCTGTATGACACAGAAATATGTGATACACATTTATCTTGAGTACTTCTTTAAATATATCTTATCTCGTAGTTAATTTTAGCACAGTGGGACACTGACTGGAGCTACTTAAACTCAAGGATAATAACATTCTCAGCTAAGATGTTACTGTTTCTAATGCATATAAGCACAACTAATCCAGTCTGTTTTGTCACGAGCTGAAAAGTCAGCAACTGAAAATAGTGACTCAGATCAGGCTGTTTACTTTCACTCATCAGCCTGTCTATGTACATTACCTGCAAATGTTAAAGGGAGTCAATTAAAGCTGGGCTCTGCACAAGGAACACCTCCCCCCCATAAGTGGGGAATGGTGAGGTGAATATTTGCCCCACTACACTTAGTTTTGTAATTTCAAAGTTTGATTTGTGTGGGTTTGTCTGACCGATTATTTGACATGTTCACATGAAACTTTCTGAATCTCTATAACCATATTCTGTGAAGTAAACTGCAAACAAAGCTCAGAGTGGTGCACAGTTTTACTCAGACCATTAACGAAAGAATCAAAGCAAATACACAAAAGAGAAAAACACTGTACTTCTGTTTGTTTAATTACAGTATTAATAGTGTATTGATAATCTGTTAGTGACTGATGCAGATAAACTACAACTGTCCAAAGATGTCAAAAAGGTGGTCCAGAATCTGCAAGACTAATATTATCTATTCTCATAGTAGCATCCTACACTATAGAGTCAGAAATAGGTGGTAGTCCCAAGGTTGGAAATTAAAATAATAACTATTAACTAGAGTGTTCTCATTTGCTTGGCAGGAGTGGCACACTCTACCTCTGTAGCTGAGATACCCTCACCAGATAGGCATGTGGTACTAATGCACCTCTGAATACAGTGATGAAAGCACAGATTTACAGGTCCACTGGCTTTCTCATAGGTTCATATCTACATAAGTAAGTACTAGACTAGTTGCCCTTGTGGGCCATTTTAAGCCTAGTCAGTCTCCTTTTTCATGCTCAACTTAATCTACCCAGTTTGGTTAGAGACTGACCTTACCCATCCCTTGGTAAATAATTATATATTACCCCAATGAGAAAAACAAATTTATACCATAGATAATTTGAAGGGACCCATGGATGGCCTAAAGCACTTGTGATGTTGTCAGAAATGTATTAATAAATCTTGCCAGAAAACCCCATGTTATCAGAAATCTAGTACAAAGCCTTACCTGAAAACATCAGTTGTTAAGTTAATGAAGTAAGTCAATGCAGAAACTGAAAGGGAAAATGCATAGTGAATGATATGGAACCTCGTCAGAAAATTTCACTCATTAAATTAATATAAGATGTATGTGTGGATACAAAGGAGAGACGCATAGGAATAAACTCACTAAGAGATGAACCTGAATAGACTCCTAGATTTCTCTCTATAATATCAAAATAAAAGGATAGTTGAAACAATGCTCTCAGCAGTAGGTACTTATATGTTTATAGGTAAGTACTAGGCTAGGTGCCCTTGAGGGCCATTTTAAGCCTAGCCATTTTCCTTTTTGTACTTGAATGAACCTACCCCAATTTGGTTACAGACTGGCCTTGCCCATCCCATGGTTAATCATTATATATTATCCCTAATGACAATAACTGGGATCATAGCGTAGCTAATTTGAGGGGACCTATGCATAGAATAAAGCATTTAGGGGCTGCCTCTGCCCATTAGTAGTACAGGGGGCAGAGTCCTGGGGTAAATTCTTAGATGTGTGCACTTGTCTAGACACATAATAAGTCAATTTTTTTATTTATTTGTGCAATATATACTTACATATATTCCAAGCAACTGCAATATTTATTTATTATATCTAGTAGTCAGTATTATTTAACCCACTCAAGTACAATATTAGACAAATAACGTGGGCATTGTTCAATCTTTAGTGTATTTTGTATTAAGAAACAAAACAAGTGGACTCAACACGACAATGGTCAAAATTTCAGTATCAAAGTAATCCAAACGAAAGGATGTAACAAGTAGATTCCAAAAACATAAAACTTTTATTCCAGAACACAAGACAGATGATCTAGTTTCTTATGCTCTAAACAAATCTTTTAAATACTCTTTCTAATTCAAATCAGCTCATTAATAAAACAAAGAGATAAATTAAAGTAAGTAATTAATAAATAAAATTAAAGTGATAGTACTACTACTAAAAGCTATCAGAATGAACATTTACATTTGTTAGAGTATATCTTGTTTGTTGTTTTGTTTATATACTATAATATAATATTATAACTAAACATATTTATAATTATATACATACAATATGAATAAAATGTATTTTGTATTAATTTAAATAGGGTAGTCAGTTTAACTAAGGGGAGGGTATTCTTTCTGTATATGAGTATTGGTAAATGTCTCTGCTCTTTCTTGTGTGCATTGGGAGTAGTATTGTATTTGTTAGTTATGTTTAATCCTCTACTTGTATTTGTTGTTTCACTTTCGTTTGTAATCTCAAGAATTGAGCTGATGCTTGAAATTTTGCTTAGGCTACACGTGTGAAGTTCTAAATGACAATAAAGTTTACTTTGACTTTTGACTTTGACTTTGCTGATGAAAGAATAGCTAGTATATGTCTAGAGATACACAGG
Organism: Protopterus annectens; assembly: GCF_019279795.1. Taxonomy (NCBI): domain Eukaryota; kingdom Metazoa; phylum Chordata; order Ceratodontiformes; family Protopteridae; genus Protopterus; species Protopterus annectens. Next base: position 1,050,289,433 of record NC_056737.1, on the reverse strand, counting down.
CAGACAATGGAAAATGATCAATGCGTGAAAATTCTGTAGTGTTTCTGCCATACATCCATCCTGAAATGTGTGTGTGTGTGTGTGTGTGTGTGTGTGTGTGTGTGTGTGTGTGTGTGTGTGTGTGTGTGTGTGTGTGTGTGTGTGTGTGTGTGTGTGTGTGTGTGTGTGTGTGTTTGTGTGTGTGTGTGTGTGTGCATGTATGTGCATGTGTGTGTGTGTGCTAAATTTCATTTTGAATGCTTCTTCTATTCAAACATACATACATATTCCACCACTGTAATTAATATTACACTGCATTTCTACTTTTGTGGTCGGTGTTTTTTTTTTTCTTCTTTAAAAACTGCTACACAGATAAGGAAGAGCCTTTGTGCATATAATTTTCAACACATCAGAAAAGAGTTTCCATGCTGATTTCTGCAGGTCAGCACAGCTTGCTTCAAAATGCCCAAGGATGGCCTAGAGGCTCATTAATAAATGCAGCCAGCTTCTCATTTCCACCTCTAAGTTGTGAAACACTGCAGGATTAATTAAGAAGAAAAGATGATGAAGACAGGCGTGCACTTTCTGCAGCTCTGGGTATCTGGTCTAGTATGAGTGTTCATTTTAATTCCAAGCCACAACTATGAAGTCACAGCATTTCACGTAGGTGTCTATCATTTCAGAAGTCACCCCTAAAATAATATGTTCTCACCTACATGTTACAAACCACAATGAAGTATTATAAGAAAGGTCCATATGTTCATACTTTCAGTTTGTTGCTATTTCATAGGTTCATAGGTTGGTACTAGGCTATCAGCCCTAGGGCCTATATAAGCCTAACCATAACAATTCCCTGGCTCTTTCTTCCCACACTATTTACTTCCCTGGACCCCTGTCTAGCAGGCCGACTGACATGATCCCCGAGGTGAATTTCCTTTCTCCCATCCGATCATTAAGGTTCCTTTTGAAGAGGGCCAAAGAGGCACTCTGCTTGACATGTATGGGCAGTCTATTCCAGAGTCTGGGGAGTCTCTGGGTCAGGAACCTATCCCTCCAGCATGTTTTGTTTATTGTGATGACAAGGTTTAGATCCCTGGAACGTGTGGCTCTGAGGGATTGGGATTTCTTTAAGTGTAGCATGCCCAACAGCTCTGGGTTTGACATGGCCTTGTATGTTAAGCAGAGATCGCCTCGGAGTAGACGATATGTGACAGAGTATAGCTTTCATTTTTTAATGAAAAAATTTAAAACAGATTTGATGATTTGGTGTACCATTTTGTCCTAAGTGAAAATGCATTTTGAATAAGTTAAACTCATTGTAACCAGAAAACAGTAAACAGTGATTAACATAGATGTAGTAAAACACCTTAATAAATAATATTTTAAAACAGAACAGCACCACTGGTTTAATGCTGTCATGTATATGCAAATGTAGTCTAAAAACCTTTAAATAACTTGTTTACCCAGACTGCCAAATGGTTATACAAACTTAATGTTTACTTCCACTTTCTCATAATTAAAAGATTTTTCTTCTGCCCTTCAAGCCTAGTGCTTTAGTTTGATGTGTCACTGCTTTTATTCATATGCCTACGCCAGAGGCATAGAGGGATAGAGTTCTGACTATGGCCCAGGTGACCCAAGTTCTACTGGCAGATTGGGCTCTTATGATATAGCCAAGTGAGTATGGGTGGTCTACACTGGTGGGGAGGGAATGTGCATGCCCAGAGGTATATGCACATTGGGTGATTTTCTCCAGTGGAGGCTAAGGAAACCACCATGTGGTGCTTTCTTTGGGTGAACAGAGTTTCCTGCTGATATTGACCTTTGCAAAAATGAGGGGCAGCTCAGTGTTGATGTCCATTGCATATACCCCACCCCCATGATTTTTTTGCTGCGTTGGTATAAGGAGTAGGTCTTAAAGAAACAAAGACTCAAACACCCCTTAATGGCTGCCTTAATGATGGCCACTTAGAATCAACCCTTGCACAGTGATAGGGAAAAAATGGATCATTTGGCTGGGAGGGGGCCAGTGATCAGCAGGCAGTGGGGACGAAGTGTCCCAAAAAGAAAAAGAAATAAAACTAAAGTCGTTATTTTATAATACAGTACTGAATATTATTTTAAATGGAAATAAGACACAATATTTTAAAATAGACTTACATTTCTGTTACAATAAACTACCCAGATCTCTGTCTCATTATGCCTTGAAATAAAATGTAAATATTTATATAGTCAAGAATTTCAGATATGTTTTGTTTAACTGAAGATAACTACAGTTATATGTGGGCACTTTCCTTTCTAGTTTGCATCGTTACATGTTGCTTTTGATACTGTAAAATAACATGGTGGTTCCACCAGGTGACTGTCCAACAGGTAAGATAAGTAGAACATAATAGGGATTTGGGGATGAGCCAGCAATAAATTGTAAGTTTTTTGAAGTATTTGACTAGGAAAGAATAACTTTTACATTAGAGGATGCACTACAGCAAAGTAATGGTGACTGATCCCTAGATGTATGAGCTTCAGGTGAATGAAGTCAGATGTTATCCTGTGCCTTTTTAATAATATTCTGTGCTAATTTTAGTATAGAAAAATTCATGTGAGTCTAGAATACTTTTATGTGGAATATCATTGAAAGAGACTGTTTGAGACTGGAGCAATTGGCTGTGTGATGGGATTCCAGCAAGAGGTCCAGAGTAGCCAGTGGAAGTCCTGGTAAAAGCAAACATGGAGGTTGCCTCTCAAACTATCTATATTTGTAAAAAAATGTCCAGAATTTTGCCTCATATGTTTTTGGATCATTCCTCATAAAATCTATGGTTTTCTGGCAAATCATTGAGGACTGAAGTCACTAAACAATGACGTACATTTGAATTTTTATATTCATCAGAAAATTCATAGCAAAACAAAGCTTTCTAAGTTTATAAGAGTAATATGTCCCTGACATGGGCATTTGTCCCCCCCCCCAAATTTTTAGCTTTGCCCAGATTTCTTGAGTTTAGAGTTTGAGAATATGTGCCTGACCGAAAAGATTCTGATAAAGAGACTTAATTGTTTCATCAGTAAGAAGCCATGATAGTGAGAGACACTGCATTTTGACTTTAATTGGTATATCTGTAAGCATCACCTGGATTGCTTATTATGTTTTTAATGTTCTGGAAAGAGACTTTGTATCACAATGGACTTACTAGAGAATACAATTCCAAAACATATTAAGCACTGAAAGAGATATTATGCACCTATGCTTTGTACCACCCATCAGACTTCTCAATTGTCCAAATTTTCCCAGAATGTCCAGATTTTTGCCTCATGTTTTTGACCTGTTCCTTATACAATTTGTGGTTTTCCAGCAAATCACTGAAGATAGAAATCAGTAAATAATGACTCATATTTGAGTTTCAGACTTCATATCCTTCATAAAATGCATGCTAGCACACATTCTGTTATACTATCAAATTTATAGAGCAATATTTAAAACCTGTCCCTGTTTTATAACCTTTGTCCTCACATTATCTTAGGTTTTGTCCAGATTTCTTTCACTAAGAGGTTAAGAGGTATGCCACCCATTAATGTGGCTCAAGGACTGAACCATTTTATTTAACTGCTGATACCCTGTTTTATTTATTATTTATATGTTGGTTGCATTTTGCTGACATCAGCCTATTTTGTGTTATACCAATAAAATCTTACTGCTCCATAAGAAACCAGCCCTAGGATTCAGAAACATTAACCACATTGTGGTAGACAGTTTTATGTGATGAGAGGTGATGCACAGGGTGAGTGCAATTCAGGGACACCAGATGCACGAGTGGTGGAAGCCGAGTAGTAGAGCTGCACACATTACATGCTAATGACCAGCAGTATTAAAATGAGGAGGTCAGTATATATAAATTAGGTCAAACAAGGTGGTGGGGTTATTCAGAAACATATAAAGAGCGTTACTTATTGCTCTAACACTTGTTAGTGGTGACTGCAGCTACATACTCATGTTCATAAATCACATAAATATGTCAGGGGCTGCCACAGCAGTAGACAATCTGTATATGCAACAGGCTATTATTGCCACTATAAGCCACAAATTTTAAAACAACCCATCTTAAGGCACACAATTCCAGTGCAGTCTGAATACTCATATTATAATTCAGATCTGGACGATGATTGACAGCCAGGAACAATTGCCAGGACAGTTCCCTATATTCCAGTAAAGATTCACTATCTCTACCTCAGTATTAAACCACACAGTGTTCCAGAAATGAAACTATTTTTCCATAAGTTACACATTGATAAATATGGTTATATGAAGCATTATTTTTTTCCATTAGTTATAATTACATTAAAGTGCTTGCACACTGACACAGTTTTCTGTTAGTTTCTTCTATGTAAAATCATTTATATCCAGGGCATATAAAATGTATACCGTGTACCTACTGTTGCTATCAAAATGATCTGTAATGATACTGGCTTATTTAAATGTCTCAGATTAATGAAATGCTCTCATTAAACCAAAAAAAAATGGATGTGGCCAACATTTAAACATGTCCTTGTACCTATTTGATTTGAATAAAAATTCTGACCTTTCAAAAACATATTCATCTTTTTTAAAACAAACTTTAGGAAACTGCCTACAAGGTTTGTTAACATGTCATTATCTGAACAATATATTACAGTTGTTAGCTATAACCTTCTTAATGTACACTGCATCAAGGCTGTTTGTCATGTACATATTTAAATTATGTTTCACTTTAGAAAACATAGAGAAGTTTTTCAAATATTCATTTTCATAGATCAAAATATGTTTAAGTTTGACATATCTGTCTTTTGCAATGTGCCCTGATAGATCTTCTACATGTTTAATGGGTAACGTCTCTTAATGGAACATATTTATCAATTCATTTAAACTATCAACAGAATCCCTGTCAACTGTAGTAAGTCTAAATAACCTTGTGTACTGATACCAGTCAACATTCATTTTAACATTCAGTGGAAGAAAACTATCAAAGCGTAAGTAGTTATTCAGAAAGATAGGTTTTCTAAAATTCCTTGATGACATTTTTCATATTTATCAATTCATTTAAACTATCAACAAAATCCATGTAATCTATGGTAAGTCCAGATAACCTTGTGTACTGATTCCTGTTAACATTCATTTTAACATTCAGTGGAATAAAACTATGAAAGTGTATGTAGTTATTCAGAAAGATAAGTTTCCTAAAATTCCTTGATGACATTTTTAACACTCTGTGTAGCATACTTCTGATGCACATCTAAAAATGAGTCAAAACTATATCCGACTTCAGTAAGAAAGCAATTAAATACTTAATGACAACTAATCCTTATAAAAATACATTATCTGAATAAATGATATGAAATAAAACATCCTTAAAAGCCTTACATTTGTATAAACAATTAACTTCTCAGTTGGCTAAAACTAAAATAAAAGCTAACACTGGTCCCACACATGTTGACCCCAGAAAAGTGTTGATATAAAATGTTGTCAAAAATGAAAAATAAACATTTTTCAAAACTAATTCTTAGTCCACATTTGAAGAGGAAATGTGTATATTATATTCATGTATTTTCACATAGAATCAATTTCTGTATAAAGGGGTATATAAGCATGTAAAGAATGAACACCCAATGAAGCAGGCAAATCTGTTTCCAAATGTTCTTTGTTAATAAATTCATGCAGTCTACTAAAAAACTGCCAGTAGTCTTTAATGTATATATTATTTACATGCATGCTGTGTTTCACTTGTTGTGTCTGACATAATGGCACAAAATTGTGGGAAAAGGAAATTCTTGTTAACTTTAGGCTGCAGAATATGACTCTAATTTTGAGGTTATTGACTCACAAAGTATCATATAATTTGAAAGAAATACGTAATTCTGAAGAAAACAATACAAATGACGTTTAATATGTTTAAATGCCATGGGAATTGTGTTCTGAATCAGATGATCCGATAACAGATCTCAAGGATTCGTCAGTCCTGCAATCACACAAAGCATGTTTATCTTTATTAGTCAAAGTGGTGACAATCAACTTTCTCCTAGAATTTTTTGGGCAGGTTATTATTTCTGTAAGGTTTTTAAAAAGTCCGCATTTTAGCATTTCTTTAAAATTATGAGCCCAAATTTTCAGTGAAGTCCCCATCTCATGAGTCATGTCATTGCCACTATACAGTTTTGTCAGAAAATTTCATTTTGTACAGCAACTGTAGAATTACATTTTTTAAATAAAAATACTTAATGAGACCTCCAGAGTCATAACACAAACACCTAATGTGGGTGTTTCAATGATTTATTTCTCAGTGTTTTTTTCAATGATTTATTTCTCAGTGTTTATAAGTACCTAAAGTGATTACTCTTTGTTTAATTTGGTGAACATTTCCCCATAATGTTACTGAAGTCCAACATTATTACAACAAATTTGCAAACTGTCATGAATGTGATATCACATTTAAAAATACTGTGTAAAGTCACTTTTTAACATGAAATTGTCTAAATTGTATAATAACAATAAAGGCTTCAGTACACAGACCAATAAATAAAATTTTTGATTGTTTTAAGTAATGTAATACTTTATTACCACACTTTATTTCTAAAGTTAGTGACACGTTCATCTCTTTTTGTGCATTTTTTTCAGAAACATCACATGTCCAACAATATACATCTTGTCTGAGAGAACACATTTCAACCAAATTTTCAAGTATTTCATCTTGTCTTGACCAACAAAAAGGAAATGCTTTGTACCATGTCATGTGTAGGGGCATAATTCATTACTATAGCCTTTGTTTTTTGCTTCATTTACTTTATCTCCTGCCATGGTACTAAAATATTTCATCAGTTTATATAAAATATACTATTTTGTCTTTGAAATTTCTCCATTTATAGCCAATTATGTTTAATTGCCATATGTCCCTGGCTAATGGCTCTAAATATGAAGTGCACAGTAATAGCAAAAGTGGACATGTCTGCCCAGCACATTTCATACTGGCTTGAGCTCTGATGTAGACATTAAATATTAGTGTTGACCATATTTACAGAAAGATTTCTTCATAAATTCCAAACTCATTCTGCCACTGGGTCACTTTTTTCAGCATCCAGCTCTATTAAAATTAATATATTATTACCCATGTATCTCTTTTAATAATAAAAATTCTGTTAATGTTGACAAATTTTTGCCTCCCTTCTGTAATCATATAACGATCTTACTTTATTATTCCCAGCAATATATTTGCCATTCTTTTTGCTAGAATCATCATAAATACAATCTAGTCATAATTCAGAATCAAAATGGGTCTATATAACCGCAGATGAAAAGGATATATCTCCTCGTTTGGTATAACTACCACTACTGCTTCTTTCTAAATCAAGTACACATCCTAAACCAGACAAAATATGGTTGAGAAGTACTAGTGACTTTTATTATCTTCCGCACATTGGAATTCCATCACTTCAGGGGTTTTCCCTGTATTCCGATTTCTCATTGCTTCTTTAATTTCAATTTTCTTTTTTATGTTAATACCGCCTTCTACTTCTGTTAACTGAGGAAGAAATATGATACAATTTCTTCTGAGTTTCTATCAGTCTGTAATTCTTGTCTATATAGTGTATTATAATAATTTATCATTATATTCATACTTTCTTCCTGGGTTCACTTCTGTCCTGCCATTCTCATAATTCCTGATTTTACTTATCATCCTTTCAACCTTCTGTTACCTCAAACATTGAGCCAATAATTTTGTTGCTCTAAGGTTATGGTTAAAAACTAGTGTTAAAATCATTGCTCTGTGTTAATTCATATTCTTGGAGTACTTAAGCAGAGAGTTACTAGCATTTGCAATTGCTATTCAATCTGTTGTCCTCCACTTTCTCTTATTTCTATAAATCTATTACTCTAAGCTCTCCTCATACCTGCTGTGACTTTTATCCCATGTCTCTTTGGCCTTCATTGCATCCACATTTCTAATTTTAAATTTACAATTATCCCTGTTCTTTGCAAGCTCTTTACTGATTAAATTCAAATCTATAACAAAAAAAAAACACTCGCTGGAAGGTAGCAGAAACACCATGAGTAAAACAATTTGCATTTATTCACAGAGATTTAGTGCATTCATCCAAAGATTTCATCTTTGGATGATAGTGCTAAATCTCTGTGAATAAATACAAATTGCTTTACTTGTGGTGTTTTTCTTGTCTTCAAGTGAATGTTTTTGTTACAAGTTTGTTTCTACATTCTTCAGAAGAGGAAGTTGTTTATTGATTGGGTAGATCAGACAGACCTTACCTTAAATGTAGTTAGATTGGAATCTAAAGGACCAAAACACTACATTCTGTGGAGTGTTTTGGTCTTTTAGATTCAAATCTAACTACATTTCAGTTAAGGTCTGTCTGACCTACCTAATCAATAAACAGCTTCCTGTTCTGAAGAAATACTGGAAAACGCAAATGTTTATCACAACAGGATTTTACTTACTTTCAAAACGTCATTTTTAAAGGAGGTTGCTATGACACTATCACTGAATGTGTTTTTGTGACTTGTTCTTTCAGTATGTAACATCCAAAAATCAACTTCTGACCTTTTACATTACTGCATACCTGTTTAATAGGATAAATAGCCATCTTCTGTGCTTTTGCAAAACAACTGTTTTTTCTATATGCTTGTTTTTTATACTTGTTGTGTAATGGAGTATTTAAGGCATTATCTTTTACGTGCATCTGTTTTATATTCTTGTTTATAGGATATAAAACATGACATATGTTTTATCTTTTTTTTTCTTCACAGTTTCTGTTCCACTTTCTCTAGTAAATCATAGTGCAAATGAAATGAAACCTCACAGAACATTTCTGTTAGCAGTGGCACTCCATAATGTATATTACATTTTATTCCAGAAATCCTCCTCTCTATTATTCTTTCCTATTTTAATTTTTTTTGTCTGTATTATAATCTGTACAATATACACGGATCCCTCCCTTTCTGCAAGATCAACACTATTCACCATACAACACCATTCCTTTCGGTAGATGGTACACAAGACTGGTCACTCCTTGATTTTTCCCAGCTATTCTTCATAGTGCCATCTTAATTTCTTGAAAAAAAAAATGATCCGCCCAGTCCTATCAGCACTTTTTTTTGTTCATATAGCAATTCCACCTCAGTCTGTTTTTGTATAAATTAACTAGATTATATATTAGAGGAATATATAGGGAAATATTATTGCTTTGATTAATTATAGCAGGAAGATAGTTACATACTGGTAGCTTGTTGCATGAAAAAAAAAAAGACTGAAAATTAAGAAAATTGTTTTTATCATTTTTAAATTTGGAGTATCTGATTCTATGACCTTGCAACAAAAAGAATTGTTTATGCAAAGTATATGGATCTACGTGCCAGAAATAGTTAAAAATTCCAAGAACTAGATTAATTTGCCTTTAATCTAGTCATAGCAATTTTTTACACAGCAGGTGAAAAAAATATGATACAGAGCTGATCATTTAAATCTCTGTTTGTTAGAAGCAGCTGTTAAGGTCATGTAAGCAATGCATGTGGAACCTCCCCATCATCAGTTTATGAATACCCTCCAAAATTTTGAACGCCAACTATAATTTGGAAGAAACACTGCATTTTTAAACAGAAAATCCAAAATGAATCCAATTTATTTTTTACGAAAATAATTCTAGCCGTACCATTTCCTAGGCTCTTCTCGTCTCTTATTAAAGGTTAGTGCTGCTTGTAATTCAAAAGAAAATCAAAGAATTACAATGTATTTCCATCCTAGGAAATTAACCCTTGATACAGTCTGGCTGTAAAATGTAACACACGTATCTGTACCTGAACAATACTGAGCAATCTGTTTGCATCCAATTTATTTAACCTGGATTTCAGCTACAAAGCTAACATTTATTCAGTTCAAATACACAAAACATTTGCAGCACAAACAACCAGCTTAAAACATTCCTTTTTTTAAAACATTGGTATTAAATTACAACTTAAGACACAGACATGCATGTATTAATAGAAAAGAAAACAAACCATACTGATGTCATATTCTTGCATTATACATTACATATATGTTTACTTTCTTTTAAACAATTTGGGTTGAAATACTCTGTTATCTTTGTCAATATGATGTAGCTGTTATTACTGAGACATGGCTAAAACATCAGATCTTCACTACTAAGTTTTCCATAAATAGGGGTCCTGAGGACGTCGGGAGTGTCAGAGAAGTATGTAAGAGTGGTACAGGATATGTACAAGGGTAGTGTGACAGCGATGAGGTCTGAGGTGGGAGTGACAGATGTGTTTAAGGTGGAGGTGGGATTACATCAAGGATTAGCTCTGAGCCCTTTCTTATTTGCAATGGAGATGGACAGGTTGACAGACGAGATCAGACAGGAGTCCCCGTGGACTATGATGTTTGCAGATGACATTGTAATCTGTAGTGAGAGTAGGGAACAGGTGGAAGAGACCCTGGAGAGGTGGAGATATGCTCTAGAGAGAAGAGGAATGAAGGTCAGCAGGACTAAGACAGAATATATGTGTGTGAATGAGAGGGAGGGTAGAGGAATGGTGAAGATGCAAGGAGTAGAGGTGGTGAAGGTTGATGAGTTTAAATACTTGGGATCAATAGTTCAGAGTAATGGTGAGTGTGGAAGAGAGGTGAAGGAGAGTACAGGCAGGATGGAGTGGGTGGAGAAGAGTGTCAGGAGTGATTTGTGACAGACGAGTACCAGTAAGAGTGAAAGGAAAGGTCTACAAGAGGGTAGTGAGACCAGCTATGTTATATGGGTTGGAGACAGTGGCATTGACAAAAAGGCAGGAGTCAGAGCTGGATGTGGCAGAGTTAAAGATGTTAAGATTTGCACTGGGTGTGACGAGGGTAGACAGGATTAGGAATAAGTATATTAGAGGGTCAGCCCAGGTTGGAAGGTTTGGAGACAAAGCCAGAGAGGCAAGATTACACTGGTTTGGACATGTGCTGAGGAGGGATGCAGAGTATATTAGGAAAAAGCTGCTAAGGATGAAGCTACCAGGTAACAGGAAAAGAGGAAGGCCTAAGATAAGGTTTGTGGATGTGGTGGGAGAGGACATGCTGGTGGCTGGTGTGACAGAGCAAGATGCAGAGGACAGGAAGAAATGGAAACAGATGATCAGCTGTGGCGACCCCTAACGGGAACAGCCAAAAGAAGATGATGATGATGATCAGTGATTCTCAAAACTGAAGGAAATATATATTAACACTGAAATTGCTCTACATTGTGATATCCCTTCTTCTTCAAGGTTTAACAATCTTGGAGTTAGCCTTTGTAAGTAGCACGTGTACATACCACTCAACTGTCCAGATTTGTGCAGAATGTCCAGATTTCTGCCTCATATTTTTGGTCTGTTTCGTCTGTTCATCATAAAATTTGTGCTTTTCTAGTGAGTCATTGAGGGTTGATGTCGCTCATCTAGTCAGGATAAAACAGATAAGCGGTTGTGGGTTCAGTTCAAGCAGCTTTATTACACACAAACACATCAGGAATGAGGCTTTGTAACTTAAACTTAAATAAACTTATAAAAAGACTGACTACCACACCCACACATGTTAACACTCTGGCTGTTCTCTGAGAAATGGCACTGCTACCTGCACATGCTCACTATTTATATGCACATGCTTACATCTGGAAATGTTTCTTAAAGGTACATACACAAGCTCCGTTCTACAGTTGAAGTCATGAAATATTGATCTAGAATAGGGTTTCAGACTTCATATCCTTCAGAAAATACATGCTATGCAAATCTAACATTTCACTACCTTTATAAGTTTACAAGAGCAATATTTAAATGTTGTCACCTTATTTTGGGCTTTCAACTCCTAATTTTTTTTTTGCCCAGATTTCCTGCAATTACAGGTTGAGAGGTCTGTATGTGTGATGGGTGTAGTCCGCTACATCAAGGGATGCAGGAGGCTTGTTTTCTGTAAAAAATGTTTTCAATGTATAACAGCACCTTTGAAGTTTGCAGTTTACTTGTGTTAAGTCCCAGTTTAATATCTGTAGTATCAGGAATCACAGTATCAAGTCCTGAACTTCCGAAAGGGAGCCCAATAAATAGGTATTCATTTCTCATACAGCAGCAGCACACACAGAAAGGAAGCAGACAGAGTAGTGAATTACAATAAAAATAGTATTATTCTCTGCGACCAAACTGCAATTACCAGCTGCTTGAAAGTACAGACACAGTTATAACAAAGCTACACATATGCAGCTATAAATACCTAATAATAACTGGAAAATACAGTCCCAAAAAAATATCCCATTCACCTAACTGCTGGTGCTCTGTCAAGCACAGGTGACAGCTCTTGTACAAAAATTATAGTTATGGATGATCGAAATTTCAACTGGTCAACAAACTTTGCTGCTTAATACCCAATAATAAACCCAAAAATATAGATTAATGCAGCTAATCACTGCACTTCCTAGGGTTAATAAAATGGAATATAACATCATATCTGACTTATGCATCCATTATTATCAGAATCTCATAGTGAGCACCATCTCATCTGCCATATGGAGTCACAATAAAATCCAGAAATCAACAACTATATTTAGGTGAGACACCTACTAAAATGATTGGTCCCTAAACTAGCACACAGCTAAGTAAACATTTAACATGTTCAAGGCAATTAAGAACTACTCACTCAAAAATATTATCTCCATTATGGTCATGACTCCATTGGTGATGTAATTTTCTTAAACTCCATATAAACAATTTGGGAGAAGGTGACCTGCAGAATAAAGAATCTAACAAGCAAGAACCTAATCAAGTTCCAACTTCATAATCAAATCTCAAAACAGAATAAATGGTTAATCTATGCAGAATTATCTAACTGGTTAAAACTCCTTCTTTTTTCACAGTCTGCTATGGTCTCACACAAACCGGTAACCTGACCAAGTGACTTTATTTCCATAATATTGTACTAGCACTCCGACATTCTTAGAAATTCCTTTGTTTAGTTTACCTCTAACACTACCCAACTCAGCAATTTAGTCATGTATTCTCCTCTTCAGTTTTTCCACTTCTTACTCTCTCACTAAACATCTAAAAATTACTTTGTTTTATTAATCCATTTCCAGTTTTCCATTGCAGTTCACAACCTGTCCTTTCTTTTCCTTCTTATAAAAGGTACATACAAACTGAAGAAAGTTTTGTAAGACTAAAACAGATGTAAATATTTAATTAGTTTACTCTTTTGTTTATATTTTCTCCCCAGGTGTTCTAAACATTAACTTTGTCTCAGCCAGACAACCAGGTAAACAAAGTGTGTGTGTGTGTGTGTGTGTGTGTGTGTGTGTGTGTGTGTGTGTGTGTGTGTGTGTGTGTGTGTGTCTATGTGTAAAAATGAATTAAAATGTATAAACCCTGGTTTTATAATGATTTATTTTGCATCACATTGTTTCATCTTAGCAAAGTGTGTATTGTAATTTAAACAGTGGTATTTGTGTTATGGAATTGAATTTGCAAGTAGCCTGATAAGATGCCTTGATATTTATCTGTACATTTGTAACACAGGTACAAATGTAAAACTTTGCTATACCATTCTGTCATTGCATATCTTTTTGAATTCCTGCACAGTAAACATTAAAAGTAAATTCAGAAACATTAGTTCAGTATAGATAATAGTACTAATACTGCTTTCCTATTGTGTTCTAGCAGTACTACAGAACTAACTAGCAATTCAGAGGCATGCAGGATTCTCATGGCACAAAAGCTCATAGGAAACTTATGTGTGTGTATTTATATCAAACACAATGGGCTCCCCCAGCGAACATGACACACTGTTGCATAGGCACCTACACCCACACATACACACACACACACACACACACACACACACACACACACACACACACACACACACACACACACACACACACACACACACACATGCACATATACATGCACACATGCACTCACGCGTGTGCACGCATGCACTCTCTCACACACACACACACACACACACACACACACACACACACACACACACACTCGTGCACAAGTGTGAACACAGACATATACACACACATGGCCTTGCAGATACTGCTTTCTGCAGTGCTAACAGACCCACTGCTGCTAGAGACAGCAATAGGTACACACCATAAAACTTTTCTATTCAGTGCATACCACTCTGTTTCAAAACAGAACTCACCTTTGCCATGTCAGGGCTAATTGCCATGTCAGGGCTAGCCACCTGACAGTGTAAAAATTGGCCCTAGGTGATTCAGTCATGTTGACTAATGTTGCCAAATAAGAAGAGGTATTTGCTGGTCACATGTAGGTTGTGGATCCAGCCTACTCTGACCTACGCCAGGGACCTATGCTAATGGTGGGAGGGGTGCATGTGCCTCTATTGGCCAGTGTGTGCCCACCATAAAGCCCAGCAGCCCAGGGTCAATAAGCTACTGTCCAGCTGGTGTCCAGCTGCCCAGCTTGGGTTACCTGGGATAGCTCTGTTGAACAAAACCCATATGTAAAACTGATCAACCTGTCAATCATGAACAAAGAAATGCTACACTCAATATAGGCTCACTGACAGGATGCAGCTGGGAAGTAGTTGATATGATAGTAAGGAGGAGGCTGGACAAGCTATGTATTCAGAAGGCAAGATGGAAGGGCATTGCAGTAAAGCCACTTGGCTAAGGCTCAAGAGTGTGCTACACAGAAGGAGGGCAATCTAGAAATGGTGTGGGAATTGTAAGAATTAGACAGGGGACAATGAGGGCTGTCCTTAGAATTAGTGACAAACTCATAGCAATCAGACAACAGTGTAAGGAAAAGACACTGTTCATAATCTCAGCCTATGTCCCACCTCAAGGTTGTGATATGAAAAGAAAAGAGTGCATTCAGACAGCAGTTCAAGACCTACTACATAAAGCAGGACAACATAAATTGGTATTGAGAATGGGTGACCTGAATGCACATATTGAGATAGAAAGAACAGACTAATGAGGTCTGCCTTTGTTCACATAGCTGGGGAACATGAATAAAGAAGAAAAGGCCATTCTAGACTTCTGTCTGGTAAATGGCTTGATGATGGCCAACATATGATTCAGAAATAGACAGTCACAAGATCACATACAACAGTAGCCAACATGCAACTCCTACTAATAAGAACAGGC
Source organism: Protopterus annectens (assembly GCF_019279795.1). NCBI lineage: Eukaryota > Metazoa > Chordata > Ceratodontiformes > Protopteridae > Protopterus > Protopterus annectens. Next base: position 1,050,274,292 of record NC_056737.1, on the reverse strand, counting down.
CAGTGGGGCAGAATCGACTATTACAAAGTTGTCCACAGTAAAATAGTCAGCCCACAGCATAAACCAATGTTTGCCACAGTCAGCTGCAAGCATGGGTCAGAGAAGGCTCTAATGTCAACAGAGACCTGGCTAAAGACTTGGAAGTTGAGTGAAGAAAAAGCACAAGTTAAAGCAATTACTGAAGGCTATAACACCTCAAGAAGAAGAGGAAATAGGTGGAGTTGAAGAAGAATAGCAGCACCTCAAAACAGCATGTGTGAAGACTATAGAACAGATATGCAGCCAATCCAGGTATGTTAATAAGGTACATAAGAAAAGCTGGTGGTGGAATGAAGAAGTCCAGGAAGTCATCAAAGGAAATAAGGAGTGCAGGAAAAAGTGGGAGACAGAAAAGATGGACCAGGCTAAGAAGGAATACTGGTTGGCTGACCATGAGGCTAAGAGAGGAGTTGCAATTACAAAAAACAAAGCATCTGAGGCAATCTACCAGCTTCTGAAAAGTGACTAATAGATGGCACAAAAAATTCAATCAGGTTGCAATACAAAGACAGAAGGATAAAGAAGATAGTTAGACACCCTTGGTAAGGGGTGCCAGCAACCAGCTGCTCTCCAGCCCACAGGAAATCAAAGACAGAAAACCTTAACCTTGAAAGGATCCACATATTCCAAGGCAATCAACAAGTGATAAAAAAGGCCAAGTCCATCAAGAAATCCCCTTTTATTAATGTAAATCATTAAGTGCTTTCATCCAAAACACTTGAGACTTCATCAGAACATTTTCTTCTTCTTCTTTTGGCTGTTCCCATTATGGGACGCCACAGCAGATCATGTGTTTCTCTTTCTTCTTGTCCTCTGCATCTTTCTCTGTCACATCAACTGCCTGCATGTCCTCTCTCACCACATCCATAAACCTTATCTTAGGCCTTCCTCTTTTCCTCTTTCCCAGAAGCTCCAACCTTAGCATTCTTTTCTCAATATACCCAGCATCCCTCCTCAGCACATGTCCAAACCAATACAATCTCGCCTCAATGGCTTTGTCTCCAAACCACCTAAACTGAATGACCCTCTAATATACTGATTTATAATCCTGTCCATCCTCATCACACCCAATGCAAATCTTAACATCTTAACTCTGCCACCTCCAACTCTGACTCCTACCTTTTTGTCAATGCCACTGTCTCCAACCCATATAACATAGCTGGTCTCACTACCCTCTTGTAGACCTTCCCTTTCACTCTTACTGGTACCCAGCTTTCACAAATCACTTCTGACACTCTTCACCACCCACTCCACCCTGCCTGCACTCTCTTCTTCACCTCTCTTCCACACTCACCATTACTGTGAACTGCTGATCCTAAGTATTTAAATTCATCCACCTTTGCCATCTCTACTCCCTGCATCCTCACCATTCCTCTATCCTCCCTCTGATTTACACACATATATTCTTAGTCCTCCTGACCTTCATTCATCTCCTGTCTAGAGCACATCTCCACCTCTCCAGGGTCTCCTCAGTCTGTTCCCTACTCTCACTACAGATCACAATGTCATCGGCAAACATCATAGTCCACGGGGACTCCTGTCTGATCTCATCTGTCAACCTGCCCATCACCATTGCAAATAAGAAAGGGCTCAGAGATGATCCTTGATGTAATCCCACCTCCACCTTAAATGCATCCATCACTCCTACTGCAGACCTCACCACTGTCACACTACCCTCATACATATCCTGTACCACTCTTACATACTTCTCTGCTACTCCCGACTTCCTCATACAGTACCTCAACTCCTCTCTAGGCACCCTGTGATTGGATTTCTCTAAGTCCACAAAGACAGAATGCAATTCCTTCTGACTTTCTCTATACTCCTATACAACACTCTCAGAGCAAACATCGCATCTGTAGTGCTCTTTCCCAGCATGAAACCATACTGCTGATCACTAATCATCACCTCCCTTCTTAACCTAGCTTCCACTACTCTTTCCCATAACTTCATGCTGTGACTGATCAGTTTTATCCTTCTGTAGTTACTACAGCTCTACACATCACCCTTATCTTTAAAAATTGGTACCAAAACACTTCTTTTCCACTCATCAGGCATCCTTTCACTTTCCATCATCAGAACATCTAAACCAATGAACTATACAGTTTATATATACCCGACAATAAAATATAAACAATCATCCCATCAGCTAATCTAATTAATTAAGTTAATTAAAATGAATGTATTACATTTAAAACTAGATGTAAAAATAAAAATGAAAAAAACCCACAGATTTTCCACTTATATAAAAGCATCTCCGGGGTTATAATAAAGCATAAAAATCAATAAGGGACAATAAAATGTTACAAGCAACTTGGTCAACACCTATTTTTGAGGTTCATATGGAAAGAGTACTCTCAACAGCTTCTGAATGAATACCCCACATAATAAGCTGTACTGCCCCAGACACAACCTATGATGAAAGAAGAGGTGGAGCCCACCGTAGAAGACGTAAGAACTGCACTAAGGAAAATGAAGTCAGGGAAAGCAGCAGGCTGAGATGAGGTCACAGCAGATATGATAAAGATGTTAGGTGAGACAGGAAAAATGGCTCCTGAGGTTACCCATGACATTATGAAGAGACAGATGTATCCCAAATAGTTTCAAAGGTTCATAGGTGTGTACTAGGTAATGACCACAAGGGCCTTTTTAAGCCTAGCCATGCATCCCAAATCCCTGACAAGATCTGATACCATAGATAAGTGTAAACAGGGGCTTGAGAGATGAAGAATTTAGAAGCAGGGGCCTGGGAGAAAGTATTTACAGGCTGCCTGTGTCCATTAGAGACATTGGTGCAAAACAAGGATGTATTTTCTGTTCCACATCTGATTGTCCAAGTTACACTTGAATTGGGTTAGGGACGAATACTGCTTCATGTGAATGGAGAATCTGTTCCAGAGAATATGTAGTCTCTGGGATACATACGTGTCTCTCCAGCTGGTCCTATTTGTATCACAAGCAAGGTTTAAGTCTATAGAATGTGTAATACTGGTGTTGTTTAATTTGCAGATATGCAGGAGGTCCATCAGGGTGGAGTCTGACAATGCCTTGTATGCCAGGCATAGATCTTCCATCAACAGTCTGTAGGAGGCAGAATACAGGGATAGGGTGTTAAGGCATCTGCATAGGACATGTTACTTATGCCCTTATTCATTTAGTGAGGCAGACTGGAAAAATAACTGGAGACTAAGCATACTAGTGCCATTGTACAAAAACAAAGGGGACATTCATAATTATGAGCAGTACAGAGGTATCAAACTCCTGTCACACTGCATGAAAGCTCTGGACAGTATGATAGATAATGAATACACAGAGTAGTAGAAAGTAAGTTGGGAAATGAGCAGTTCAGATTCATAACAAGATGCAGCACAAACGATCTGACGTCTGCAGTGAGACAGACAACTCAGAAGCTACAAATGAGGAGAATTCAACTGAGCATTCCTGGACTTAGAGAAAGCACATGACAGGGTCCCAAGAAAGCTTATTTGAGCAGTTCTGTGGTGATTCAAAGTCCCAGAAACATTGTCAGAATTAGTGAAGGCTATGCACAGAGACCCGATAATTCATGTACAAACAGCGCTTAGTCTCACAGATGGATTCCCAGTGGAAGTGGGTGTGTATTAGGGTTCAGCTCTGAGGCCATCACTGTTCATACTGGTGATGGACAACATAAGTAAACAGGTTGGAGGGGGCAGGTTAACAAAGTCGCTGTATGCAGCCAATGTGGCAATACAGGCAGAGTCTGAGCAAGAACTTCAGCAAAGGGTAGGGGAATAGAACGCAAAACTGAAAGCACATGGGATAAAACTGAGTACAGATAAGACAGTGGTAATGGCAGCTAATGGGGGCAAATCAAGAGAAGTTGAAAAATGAGAGAGAAGGAAAAATAATAGAACAGGTTAACAGCTTCAAGAATCTGAGGAGTGGTTGATGACAACAGAACTCTGAATGAAGAGATCAAAGCTAGAATCAGAAAGGCTGTGGGTAGCCAGCTGGTACAGGGTGTCAAGGGTACTGTATGACAGAAGAATGCCAAAGAACCTAAAACGTAAGGTGTTCTAAACAGTGGTGCAACCATTACTACTGTATGGTACAGAAACCTGGGCAGTAAAGGCACAGCAGCTGAGTAAGCTAGAGGTGACAGAGATGAAGTGCCTGAGACGGTGGTAGGATGCACGCTGAAGGGCAGACGAAAAAAATGAGGAATGTCTTTAGTGCTACAGTGGTATGACGTCTTTAGCTAACAGATTTACAGCTGTCTGCTGGATAATGCCACATGCAGATGCAGCGGTTAAAGCAGAAGTCCAAGCAGCTCCATTCGCAGAGAAGGTCTAAGAGAACAGATTACAACGATTCAGGCATATGTTCAGAAAAGCAGAAGATAATCTGATGAAGACGATTTGGAACAGAGAGGAAGAAGACAAGAGGAAACAAGGATGTCCATCAAAGAGGTGGATGGATTGTGTGAGACAAAACCCATAACAGCCAGGCATGACTGTTGAAGAAGACAGAAAAATTGCATTGAATCAAGAGAGATGGTAACAGTGTACACAAAACCTTGACCCCATGCAGAAAATAGGAAAAAGGGGGCTAATGACGACGGTGATGAAAACTTGTATTTAAATCCCTTTATCTCATTATTTTGATCTCAGTGTAAGCCTCAGGGGCATAACCCATGGCTAATTTACATTAGCCACATCTGCAACCTGCTGCATCTGTATGCGACATTATCCAGCAGACTGCCGTAAGTCTGTTTGCTGAAAACTTCAAACCGCTGTAGCACTGAAGTTGTCTTTGAATCACTCTCTCATAATGCACTAAGCAATGCATGATTATGTACTTCTAAATGTCCCACATTAATTTTCACTTTGATTAAATGTGAAAAATTGCTTCCTATTTTTATAGGTTCATAGGCAGGTAGGCCCAAGGGCCTATGTAAGCCTAGCCAACAAGGTTCCCTGGCTTATGCCACCCAAGAAAGTTATTTTCATGTGCCACTGTTGAGCAGAGACACAGAAGTGATCCCCGGGGTGTATTTCCTATTTCTCATCCACTCATCAAGATTTTTCTTGAAGAGTGCTAACGAGGAACTTTGTTTGACATAGATGAGTAGCCTGTTCCAGAGTATGGGAAGTATCTGGGACAGGAATCTATCCCTCTGGCATAGTCTGTTTATTGTGATGACAAGGTTTAGGTCCCTAGACCGTGTAGCTCAGAAGGATTGGGATTTCTTTAGGTGTAGCATGTCCAACAGCTCTGGGTTTGATATAGCTTTGTATGTTAGGCAGAGATCACCTCGGAGTAGGCGATATGCAACGGAGTAAAGCTGGAGTTTTTTGAGGCGGTCAGTGTAGGGCATTTGTTTGAGGCCAGTAATCCTCTTTGTGAGGTACTTCTGTGGCCTTTCCAGCTGCTGCATATGTCTTGTGAGGTATGTACCAAAAGGGGCGTTGTACTCTATAATGGGTTTTCTTTTTTAGTTTCTTTCTTTTTTTGTTACCTTTGGAGTAGATGTTTTCAGTTATCGTACCACTTCTTACAAATAAAGCAAAACGAGTAACAAAAGTGCAACACTTTCAGCTTTGAACAATGAAAATTATACAGCTCTTGTGCATAAAATAATAATACTGAATTTACTTTACAGAATATATTTTCTGCTGCATACTTTATATAAGTTGTTCACTCTGTTTCACTTTCTCCTATCTTCCCCCCATTATATTGCGATAGTGAGTTATCATGGCAAGTCAACATTCATCAGCGAAAAATGCAATTTTTGTGTTGGCATTTGCCCTCTTGTCATGGTTGGAAAGTGTCTCTATTAATGACTTTACTTACTCGCTTTAGAAGTAAGTAGGTTAAATAAATATTACAAAAGTTAGGAAAGGAAGATGCAAGATCTTCCTAGCCAAGAACATATTATCTGAGATATGCCTCAGATAGTCTCAGCACAGCAGTCTTACATAACAGCTGTCCATCTTGTTATTCATATGTCTTTGTATACCCCCTCAATGACAGTAAGGCCCTGAGCTCTTATTAGTATTGGAAATGTAGAAAAAGATAACAGCAGATGGTAAGGTAGTGTATGCCTCAGGGTAGTCGCAAATGTATCTAGGAACTTTCTTCACCTTAGGGGTTTAAATTAATAAAACATCATAAAGGATTATGGTTATGGAACATGACTCTTGGATAACTGACAGTTTGCAAAGATTAGTAGACTGTTTTCACAGAAGGCTTAAGGCTTACTGAATCTCACAGGAGTTTTTTATACAAAGCAAAATATGAGTTATACCATTGAATTGACTCAGGTTATGCAGTGCATTGTTGTTTAGAACAAAAAAGGTTGCATTGTCCACCTACAAGTGGACAGATACTAAGCAGGTGGCAACAGAGAACAGAAAGAACTTAGTATAATAACTTGCAGCATATAAAATGTAATCTTATAAAGCATAAACAGCAACACCTCAGAATTAACAAGTATGGACAGTGCAGTCACGCACAGACCAATAAGGAATCAAAGAGAACAGTAAATGAAATGAATGTAGGATTTTTATTCATGTAAAATGGAACAGAATAATATGACAATGAAATGGACAGCAACAGTGATCAGTATGATTGTGCACTGCAAAAGAAAATCAGAGTTAATGCTTTAGGTACATCGGGTTGTAAATAAAATCCTTTTTAACCTCCTGCACTTAAACAAATGTCTCCAGCTAATAAGAAATTATTAGCAACAATGATTCAATACATTTAAACCAGGGAACATAATTACTGATAGTAACCATAAGAGTGGATATTTTACACTGGTATCACCTGCCTTACTAGGTCCCTCGTTAGTAAGCAATAATACCCAACAGGCTGGGCATTATAAGAAAAGTCAAACCACCTTTGGGTGTAATGAGGTCTGTCAACACAGGAACACAAGCAGAGGATATCCCCAGGTTTGGAAGGTCCGTTGTCTCTTTATTATGTCCACATATTACAAGGTATTAATAGTGCCTGTTCCTTTTTTGTGTGTTTTTTTTTATTTCATGGTTTTATAATTTTAAAGTATTTTTTTAGAAAAGTAGATCTTTTTTTCTCTTACCTCTTTTTAAGCTTATATTTTTAAATTCAATTGTTTACCTTAAGTCCTGAAAACAAAAGGAAGGTTGTAGTCTGGCATATTGTCTCTGTAGAACATGCAACTATACAAATTATAAAGGTTGCTTAGTTTCTTTGCGTCGCCTTGGGAAGTAAACAAAAGCCTATTTTCCATATTTAATCTGTCATATAAAGTAATCAAGTCAGACACTTCGTGTCCTATATAAAAGTGTTTATGATTGGCTGTTCCAGATAAACTATAATCCATGACTTCCTGCTAGCTAGCCTAATGTAATGCTAAACTTCAGGCAACCACCAGACATAAAATGAACTAGCCTGTAACATGAACACATACTTTGCTTTCCCATTCTCAATGCTGGAAAAAGTAAAGTAAGCTCGTTTGGCCAGAATTTTTTTTAAATGGTTTTGTTGAGTGGGTTAGTTCCAGTAAACTATAGCCTATTTTCAAAGTGTTACTCATACCAACTAGAGGAAACATGTCAAGGGTATCTTGTCGCCTCACAGCAAGAGGTTGTCCCGTTCGATTCTCGGCTGGAGCGCCTTCTGTGTGGAGTCTGCATGCCCCCCCCCCCCCCCCCCCCCCCGCGGTCGACTGGCGTTCGAAAGACATGCGTAGGGTGTGCATGCGTTGAAGGTTGGGCGTCGAGCTGGCACCTCGGCACCGTAAAAATCTACTGCCAATCATTAGCGGACCGGAGTTCTGCTGTGGCGACCCCTAACCGAGAAAAGCCGAAAGAAGAACATCAGGGAAATGCTCTAATCTGACCTAATTATTTGAAGCTAAACTAACTAACTGCATCTCAGAAATTACTATACTCCATAAATGCCAATTATTATTCACGATGCTGATACGGCATACCATAGGGACTACTTTGCTTCACTAACGCATCCTAAGTTCAAAGTCATTCCATTAGATATTAGGCAAATGGGCTCAGCCTATGGTACTCTCATGGCAAAATAGTGGAATAAACTTTTGCTTACAAACAAAATATCACCTTCATGACTAAAGATAATCAAGATTCCCATGTCTTTGCATTTTATGTCTCACTCTGTATCTAAACTTCTGTATCTAATCTTCTACCGCATCACCTAACAACTTGTCCCCCCACCGAGTCTCTCGTCCTGTAATCCGACTTCAGCCCTTCTCTCCTATTCACTAACTTCTAATATGTGTTCTGAATCACCACTCCAGTGCCACTGTGATTTTTTTTTAATATCTGCATTATGCTTGTATATACCAGGCAGAAAACACGTGTACCGTGTCAATCATCAGGTTTGCTGTTATGGCATGTACTGTCCATGTGAAGTTGTGTCTGAATTCAGTGTGCAGTATGAGTAACAAACTGCCGCTCTTGATTTTGTTCAGCTCAGTTATTAATTATGTTGCAAAGATGAACTTATACTTGGTCACTGTGCAAATATTTTCTACATGAAGCTATTTATATTTTGCTTATATACACTTGATACATCTGTTTTCTGCATTGTCATATAATGCGTTGCTGTGTTTGTAGAAATTATGTTTTGCTGTGGTCTTTTTGCATTAAAACTTGTATGTCAAGAACTTTTCTCCTCAGGCCTTCACTGCAAATGAATGCTGTCTACTTCAGCCAGTTTTGATCAACACACAGACAAATAAACAAGCAAACAAAACAAACAGCTAGCTAGATGTACAGAATGGTGAATGAATGGATGGATGAAACACTACTTTCACATACAGACTAAACATTTAGCCAGATAGGAATTGATGACCTAACCCCCTCCACACCATTAAGTGACCAGCATGCTGATAAAACAGTACCTACAAAAAAGCTGATCTCGAAAGAACTGCCCATGTCAACTCTTCAAGCTCAATGGAGCCACAGAGAGTCTGCTCTGATTGTTTGAGCAGATACTTCTGATACTAAATTCATGAAGGGGGTAGCATATGTATAGCTAAATACAAATGACAACTGTTAGTGAATGAGTTTCAAAAAATACTGATAGTATTGTGAACCAATACTATTATATTTCTACGGTACATTGCACTTTAAAAAATAAAGTAATTCCAAATGCCTTAGTATGGCAATGTCTAGGATTCAAGGACAGTGGTTCAGAGACAATTATGTCAGCCACAGCTAGATAATATGTATACCTGAAAAGCATGCGATAAAATGTACAACAGTGAGAAAAGAGCTTATTGCTAATGTTATGTTTGTGCTTCTCTCCTAAGTTAAAAAGTAGAGGAATGTAATGCGTACACACTAAAAACCATGGATACATGGACGCGCATGCATTCCTTAAGTTACACCTGCTACTCTAAGTAAAGGTCATACATACAGCAGTTCTGACTCGTACTTACTGAAGTCTGGAGCAGTACTATAATGTTATCACATAACACTACTTGGTAGATGGTCTAGAGTGGTACTATAATGTTACCACATAACACTACTTGGTAGATGGTCTAGAGTGGTACTATAATGTTATCACATAACACTACTTGGTACATGATCTAGTGTGGTACTATAATGTTATCACATAACACTACTTGGTAGATGGTCTAGAGTGGTACTATAATGTTATCACATAACACTACTTGGTAGATGGTCTAGAGTGGTACTATAATGTTATCACATAACACTACTTGGTAGATGGTCTAGAGTGGTACTATAATGTTATCACATAACACTACTTGGTAGATGGTCTAGAGTGGTACTATAATGTTATCACATAACACTACTTGGTAGATGGTCTAGAGTGGTACTATAATGTTATCACATAACACTACTTGGTAGATGGTCTAGAGTGGTACTATAATGTTATCACATAACACTACTTGGTAGATGGTCTAGAGTGGTACTATAATGTTATCACATAACACTACTTGGTAGATGGTCTAGAGTGGTACTATAATGTTATCACATAACACTACTTGGTAGATGGTCTAGAGTGGTACTATAATGTTATCACATAACACTACTTGGTACATGATCTAGTGTGGTACTATAATGTTATCAGATAACACTACCTGGTACATGCTCATCTGCAGGCATGAATACTGTTTTTTCTTAAAGGTCTCCTTGTTTCCCTTGTGAAAAGATAAGGAATTTTATAGCAGGTGCAATGTAGGAAAAAGAAAATAGTGTGGTCAGAATTTTGACACTGTACGTCTCAAATGTTAGGGTGCAGTTTCAGTCTGTAATATGTGCAGGTGTTGCTCTACCTTCCCATTCTTATGACATTTTTCTGAGGTTAATGAGAAATTGAAATAGCATCCCTTAGATCTTGCTAAAGTATATGCCAAATTCCTCCAGTGCAAAACAGTGTTGAGGTCCCATATAGGGGGAGAAGTGATAAAGATAGAACAGTGATCATTTTTTTAGTAATATAATTTGGTGTTTGTACAGGCAGGCTTTGCACATTAGACTGTTATGCTAAAAAATAATCAGTTACCATTGTATTTATACCTTACAGTTTTGTTTCCATTTACTTTTATTGTTCATTTTATTTTAATTAATCATTTGTTAACCAGGTATGTGGGTCCATAGACCATTTTCAGTCATAACCTGAGCCACAATTGCAACAATAAATACAAAATAATTGAGTGCAGACAATCAGATGACATGTTTTTGGGAAGTGGGTAACAACAGAGTGACCACATGTAGACATGGGGAGAACATACAAACTCCACAGTGATACTAAACAGAATTTGGGACTGGACTTTGTACCTGTAAGACAGAGATCTTTCCACAAAGTCATTGTGCTGCCCGTACAGTCAATTTTATTCTACTGTATATAATTACCTGCATCTTTTGTCTATGTCCTGCCTTCTCCCAAACAAGTAAATAAGTAATTATAACTGGATTTTGTGTCTTTGTTCACCACTCCCAAATGATAGAAGTGTGATCTCTAGATAATGTCTTCTAGAATAAATGCTCACACTTAGTTTTTATCTTCTTAAAAATTATACTGTCATGGACTGACAAGCAAAACAATTTATTTAGAAACTATTATACACTAAAGCATAGAATTACTTAAAACATGAATTCTTTAACTTTGTGTAAGAAGTGAAAAATCATAAACTCTAGAGACTGCTCCCTGTGCCAATCAAACTAAAGTTTTGCTTATTTCCTCACTACAGTCTGGCTTCTCAGACATGTTAGCATATTTATTAGCCATGGGAAACTTACATCCAGCAAAACTAATTGAATTTTTCTAAAAAGGCAAATTGCAGTTGACTCAGCATGGATCGTTATAAAAACGTTTGAATATACATGCAGTAAAATGGTTTCCCACTTTCCCCTGACTCGTTAATAGAAACTTTTTAAAAGTAGCAAAACAAAATTACATAGTTTTAGACAGGCTTGCAGGAATACTTGTTTCCTGCCTTACATGTACCTTTTCACCTGTTCTAAATCAGTTGCAGAATATTTTCAATCATCAGAAGTGCTAAAAGACATTACTTAGTTATAAAGCCAGCAACAAAAATCACTTGCAGATCACTAAAGCCAATAACTCTGCCGGTGAAGCACTATTCTCTTGCACCATAGCCAAATTATGGAACTCCCTCCCTCCTACAATTACCTCCGTACCATCATGCACCCACTTCAAAACTTTACTAAAAGCGCACCTAAAAACATACTGGCTATGCCATTGCAACTCCCACTCTAATATCACCCACCCCATCCAACCACTACCTTTCTTTCCACTCCACTCACTACCTTGATTATAGCAAGCTCAGATGCTCATAAGCCTAGTACTTATTATACAGCAGGAACTTCTTATTGTGACATTTGTTAATGTCTGTTATATACTTCACAAATAAAGATTCTAGTTATCTACTGATGTACTATGTTCTTCATCTGTAAATATGTTGTAAGTAATTGCTATGTTAAATTGTTAATCGCTATGTAATCCAATGTAACTACTGTTTATTTTTACTTTGTTTTTCATTGGTTTTTTAACATTTGAATTTCATTATATAATGCTTAATCACTTAATTAGTTTTGTCTGATGAAGTCTAAGCTACAGGCTGGCCAGCATGTATTGGATTTTAAAAGCGTTTACTGACTCTGTGATCTAGTTTTGGATTTTTTGATTTTTCATTAAAGTGCGGTTTGTGTGCGCTACTTCCAGCTTCTTTTGTTTACTGTTTATTTTAACTGTAGAGCTTTTCTTCCCGGGCCTCCGCTGAAAATGAACCTACGTCCAGTCGGACACTCCCGGTTAACAAATGTAAATAAATAAATAAATAAATAAAAATAAAATTCTGCCCTGTTTTTTATGCAGAATCCGATGCTCCATCTGAATATGTTGTAACACAGCATTTCTTCTTCCTCTTCTTTTTAGCCCAATGAAGTAGAAAACCGCAGATTTGATATGCAGGTCTTATGAAATACAATGTTTATACAAAAAAAAAAAAAGGAAAATCGGGAAAGTATCTTTAATTATTCTTATGCAAAAGTACCTGTAAGGGCAATGAACCAGACTCGGAAATGGAGTAACCATACATGGCAGGAGGTGAGAGGCAGCACTCATAATGCAGTAAGTGTGATAACATTCTTTATCTATTTCCTTCAACATCCCAGTATGACTAAATGACACTAGGGAGACCGAGATGCAGCTTTCCACTTTTGTAACTATGCATGCAGACCCTTAGACAGCAACCCTTATTTTTGTCTTTGCTTCCCGCACTTGTGGCAGCTGTCAGGCCCTGCAGGCTTTCTTCGACTGACAGCTTGTCACAGTATGTTCATACTCTGCTTTTGTAGAGCACACAAAGCAGACAGAACTGTTGCTGGAGCTTAGATTGTGATACAAAAGAGGTAGAAGAATGCATCATCTGTAGGTTTGTTAAGATAATGATGTAACATTGTAGCACTTGCTGGTTTGGTCTTATCGTCACTTGCTTCTGTTTCATTTTCTTTGGAGGAGTTCCCAGTCGATTCTATTTTGGTACAGCTGTTGAACATACTTTAACTGATATACAGTGCTGAGTGACTCTATTTCCCTCATAGAAAAGCAAAAGAATTTGATTATGAAAAGGAAGGGCAAAAGTGCCACTTATGTTACCTATGCAGATATCCTTTTATGCTCTTTAAGGATATGTAGCGCAAATAATGACAAGACAATCATAACAGTTAAGCACTCTTTGTTTTTGTACCAAATGACTGCATTTTGTCTGCTATTGCAAATTCTTGTGGGATTTTTGCAGTACAGACTAATTACACTTGGTCATTAATGCAGACATATTTGTCACTTGCCTCTTTTTCACAGACATGTCCCATGCTTTAGCTCCTCATATGTCCTTTGCGAGTTCTTTAGCTATCATTTCAATCACTCAAAAGCGTGAAACCTGAAAGACATTAAAAAAATGTCAGATGAAGTTTTTGCTTCTTGGGATCTCACAAACTCACAGTCTTTGTATTTTAACACAGCATGTATTACAATAGATTATGATAAAAAAATTATAAAAAAAAATAAAAAGGCACAAAATGCACATAATATTCAGTCAGAAAAGAGTGCACTCTTACCATACCTTACCTTATCTTACCATACATATCTCTATATATCTATATACAATCTATATATATCTATACATATCTATATCTATACATATCTATGGATATATATATATATATATATATATATATATATATATATATATATATATATATACTTGTGTTTTTTTTTTTACCTGTATCTACTAGAAAACTGTATTGAATACTACTTTATATAGACTAACTAGAAGATGTGTATTCTGCATCTTACTGTATGTATACTATTGTACTATCTAATTATTGCATATTCCTTTTAGTTCTGTGGAGCTTTTCTCCCCGGGCCTCCACTGAAAATGGGCTTCAGGCCCAGTTGGACTTTCCTGGTAAATAAATGTAAATAAATGAATATATAAAATATATATACATATATATATATATATATATATATATATATATATATATGTATATATATATATATATACATATACACACATCTATGGGTGTAGGACACTGGAGCGAATGGCAAGTGCCCCAGTACCCTGTAGATTGACTTTATAATCTCAACATCACTGATATCGACATGTTCTGTGCATGCTCTGGGGATTATCCCGGAGTGGACTAAACCAACAGCAGGTATTTTTGCAGGGGAGCACCCCACACCCCCTGTTGATTATATATACTAACTCTGAGATTACAATATCCCTGGGGAAAGGAAATATTCCCCTGCTCATAGATTGTCTGCCTCACACACCTGTCAACCACCTGCCTATGTTGACCAAGTGGTGTCGATTTACAGGGTGTCAAATACATATATATATATATATATATATATATATATATATATATATGGGTCTACTTCATAAGATCGACAGCTCACTTGGTAGACAACCAGTATTCAAGGCACTTAACAGGGATTTGCCCCCCTCCCCAATGTTGTGCAACCCTGGAGTTGATATATATATATATATATATATATATATATATATATATATATATATATAGTTAGTGTGCAAGGGGATTTTTGCAGGGGTGCAAACCCAGAGCCCCACCCACATAGCTCACCCGCCCCTGCCCCATTCCAATGTCCCATTACTTGGCTATTTCTCCCCATTTACTGTAGACACTGTTCAAATCTGTGTGCATACTGTTTTATGCTTTAGTTCTACAATGATTACAGGCAGTTGGATTTAATTTACAACTTTTATTTCAAACATTATAGCCCAAACACTGAGACATTTACTAATCCTAAACAAAGCAATAGTCTTACAATGAAAACAGACTTGTCATTAAAGCTTCTCTACTTTTGAAACTCACATTCAATGAAACAGCATTGAAACCCACATTCAAAGAAAATGCATCTGGCCAGTGGCAGGTTATTTACCTTTGAACTGTTTTCAAGCAATAGGCTCCTTGCACACGTTAGGGCCATGCAAAAGTTATTTGATTTACCTGATTGTATTAATTATAATATATAATTGAATTATATCCCTTGTATTATACAGCAACACTTGTTTGAATGTCTCTGCTGAAGTAAAAGTAATCTGAATAATTCCACATTAAAGATATCTGAAACTAATGAAGATGTTGTTGCTAGAAAACAACTGTATATTTCAGTGTTTCATCTACAAATTCAGTGCCTGCTACCGTCAAAGAATAAATTGCCTATGTTAAATTAAAAATGGTAAGCTGGTATATTGCAATAGAAAATGGATGACAAGCTGAAAAACAGGTTCATAGTTATTAGGCATCTCATCCAAAGGAGGACATCCTGAGGACTGCAGCATACAAATGTATATGCTGTAGGAATAGAACCTCAAGCCTTTACATTAAGATGCAAGTATTCTACTTGTGGTGCTACTAACATAGCTTTAAAACTTTATACCACAATAGAGATACCATTTGCTAAACAAAACAGTTGCACATTGTAAATAGACTTGGCATGAGCAGCAGTGAACTTAGCTTCCCTTAAAACTCACAGTTCCTTGAAAATGCACTTGAAAATTCCACCTGCTAACTCTAACTTGGGCATTTCACTTTCTCTCTCACAAACATACCACACCCTCAAGGCCTCAACCTTAGTGCAAGAAATCTGGACAAAGCCTAAAATAAATAGGGACAGATTATAAATATGGCTCTCAGAAACTTAGAAAATTGCAAGAGTAACAGGATTTGTGTTAGTATGCATTTTTCTAAATGACATGACATCAAACTGAAATGTCTCATTATTTAGCAACTTCAATCCTTTTTAGGAGGAATATGGGGCAAAAATCTGGACAGCTGAGGGTATGCTACCTCCCTCTTATACACACACCAAATAATTCTGGTCAGACTTGAATTAGTTCTGGGAAGGTTGCACTGAACGGCACCGTGCTTGAGCTGAAGTGGGTGAAATCCTGGTAGCCAGTGATAACTGATCTGCAGCTCAGCAATGTGGAGCATTAAAGCATTTTTAGCAGAGCATTGTTTCATCACTACCTATTGTGTTTGCACATAAGCTGTAGTTATTTTAAACATTTGCCTTTGATTACTACAGAGTACATTTACCCACCAGAGCTATTGTGTTTTGACTTCACTGTGGAGCTAGTTGTTGCAGGGCTTGGCTTTTAAGTAAGGTAGCAATGCTTATTTACCATATACCATTAAAGCCACCCAACTACAAGTGTACTAACACACAGACACTGCTATAAGACACTGGTCTCCAATAAAATGTAATGAGCTTCTGAAAATACTGTAATCCTGTCCTTTTATTACAATGAATATAAAATACTTCGAAATAAGGTAAAAAAGCTCATAATCTTTGACCGACAAAACTACTTTTCCACACTTCAAAACAATAATAAAATCAAACCCTCAGAAATTTTGGAAAGGTATCTCTACTCTACTTAACCCCAGCAAACCAGATACCCCTACCCCAGACCCAAACGCTCCTGACCAAGACTTGGCTACCCAATTTAACTCTTTTCATTGAATCCATTTCCAAATTAACGTCATCTTTCTTTAACACCACTACATTCTCCAAAACTCCCTTACCATCCCCAGCCATCTCTCTACCCTACTCTGCTACTACTTCCTCATTCCCATCTACTAACTCCCATCTCTCCACTCCTTCTCCTACTCCTACTACTTCATCAGCTTCATCTGCCCCTAATTCTCCCTCTTCACACTCCTTTT
Source organism: Protopterus annectens (assembly GCF_019279795.1). Classification (NCBI taxonomy): domain Eukaryota; kingdom Metazoa; phylum Chordata; order Ceratodontiformes; family Protopteridae; genus Protopterus; species Protopterus annectens. The sequence continues at coordinate 1,050,257,505 of NC_056737.1, read as the reverse complement.
TTCTCATTTAAACCTATACCCACTTCTACTATAAAGAAACTCCTTATGAAACTGAAGCCATGCACCAATGCTCCTGATAACATCCCTTCTTACTTTCTTAGCAAAGCTGCTGAAGCAATCGCTTACCCTATTAGCATTTTAATCAACCGCTCTATCCAAGAATGTATAGTACCCCAAGTCTGGAAAAGGGCCTTTATCATACCTCTACATAAAGGTGGCAACAACAACAATGTTACTAATTTCCGCCCCATCGCTATTCTGTCCCCCATCTCTAAACTCCTAGAAAAGTGTATCCAACTACAACTCCTTCCACATATCTTAGATAATCACCTACTAACTCCCACACATGGATTCAGACCACATCATAGCACTATGACCGCCCTCCTCTCCTTCCTTGAAACTGTAAATAAAGCCCGCGACTCTGGCCAAATTGTTTCTACCCTACTACTCGACCTCTCTAAGGCCTTTGACACTCTCACAGCCTGCTACTAACTAAACTTAACCTATCTCCCTCCTCCTTGAACTGGTTCTCCAGCTACTTATCTAACAGATCTCAAGCAGTCAAATGGAAAAAGGCCACCTCCTCATTTCTAAATACTCCTACTGGGGTACCCCAGGGCTCTATACTGGGTCCCCTTCTCTTCAATATATTTATAAATGATTTCCAACTCTATCCCATTCTCAAACATCATCCAATATGCCGATGATTCTGCTATTATCTGCTGCCACCTCTATCCCTCACTCCTAAAACTGACTCAAGATGCTTTTACAACAACTGAGCAATGGATGAAAAGGAATCACCTAGCACTCAATGCCTCTAAAACCAAATTAATGTTATTCACCCCCTCTAAGGCAACTTCTTTCAATAAAAACACATTCCACATCTCTAGTCAAAATAATCTACCCCTGGAACTGCTGTCCGAGACCAAGTTACTTGGGGTCCAAATTGATAACCAGCTCAAATTCAACTCCCACCTACAGTTAAATATCAAGAAAACCCATCAAAAACTAGGTATGCTTTACCGACAAAATCATTACCTTACACCTGCTACCAAAATCACCCTCTCTACCTCATTTCTTATCCCTCCTTCTCTATGGAGCTCCACTCCTAACTAATCTACAGACCTCTCTAAAAACACAACTTTCCTCTTGCTACGACAAAATTGCCAAGTTCGCTACCAGCCACAAGTCCTCCACCCACCACTGTTCCTCTCCAAAAACTAAAATGGCTAGAGCTACCCAGTTATCTCACATATACTCAACTAAATCTTGCACATAAGCTCATTTTCAACCCCTCCCTTTGTCCCTCCCTTTCATCAGCCTTTAAAATGCACCTTCCTGCTAGAGTATTAAGGTCCAACAATCAAAATCTATTAGAAGTATATAAACCAACTCGTCCCCCAGGCAAAAATCTTCTGTCTTATGGCCTTGCATGCCTTTGGAACTCCCTACCACCTTCCATTACCACCCCCAACCATTTATATTTTAAAGATCTCTTCACTCACATCTAGTATCCCAGTGGGAATGCTCTTGCTCCCACCCCACATAACTAACACTTGCAAACTCCATCTTCCTTCTTCCTCTGTTTCCTCCTGCAACTTTCCTAATTACCCACCCTAACTCATACATATTATTATTCCTACAATAATCGGAAAGAATATACTAGGCCACACTTCCTAAGTATTGCTTCCCTAATACGTTATTACTTCTCAGGACTTTTGTGCATTGCTTCCTAATATGTTATTATTCCTCAGTATTGTCATGAAATGCTTCCAAATATGTTGTTATTTCTCAGTGCTTTTGTGCTAAATTTCCCTTTAGTCTGTATTACCTATTAATTTCATCACTAGATTGTACTCACTGTAGTTTTTGTTGTATTATTTGCAAATTGTTATTTCTTGTATGATTAATTTCTGTGTAATTGTATAATTTGTATATCTATTAATAACCTACTTAGTTTTGGAGCTTTTCTCCCCAGGACTCCATTGAAAACGGGTTCATGTGGCCCAATGGACTATCCTGGCAAACCAACTGCAAATAAAATAAATAAATAAAATACTGTCATATGCATTTCAATACCCAAGGCTTATACATTATGTAGTCATGTAAATATTCTCTGCATGGCAACAACGAAAAGGCTTTCAATACTGGTAATTCTTTAACAATATGCTTACTAATGCTTACTTGCATCTTACAATGTCCGACAAGCTTACTAAAGCTTACTTGCATCTTACAATCTCCGACAAGCTTACCTGATGTTCATTAAACCATGGCTACTTAAACAGAGCAACAGGGCACTGTGGCAGCATACAGTTCCTGAATAAGAAGCATAAATCAACAGTACAAAAATCTGATAGAAAACCAGAACATTTTGCAAAATCAAAGACAGATGAAAAGCCACGGTCGTATTTGTGATCTACTTTGGATGGGGGAATACTCTGCACACTTACACTGCATAACTGCTCCTTGCCTTCCATGGACACATCCAGAGCCACTACAATGGGGAGTGGGGTGCAATAAGTATGTCACAATTTGAAATATCTCTGGCTGACAGTGATGGATCTGACACTCATACCTCTCAACTTCAGAGCAAGAAATCTGGACAAAGCCATACATAGAACTAGAAGTGGGGCACAAGCCCAAAAATAAGGCCAATTTTTAAATATTGCTCTTATTAACTTAACTAGAACAGGTAGATCTTGCATTAGTACAAATTTTCTGAAGGGTATAAAATCTGAAACTCAAATGTCTGCCATTATTTTCTAACTTCAATCTTTAATGACTTGCCACTAATTTGCCAGAAAACCACAATTTTATGAAAAACGGACCAAAATGTGATGCAAAAATACCTGTCAAAAAGGGACACCTTTTAATATTAACAGTTAACTTGAAGCAGCTAACAAAATAAGAGCATCCACATGCATTTCTGAAATAAAGGTAATCTATAACTGATCATTACAGTTATATATAATTGTAAACCATACATTTTCTTCCAAAATTGCCATTTTGGAGGAGGGATTATTAGGGAGAGCAACATTTTGAGCCAGAATTGGGGACAATTGAGATGTTTGGATATTCCTAATCTACAAAGTGATTTGCACGTACCTCTCAACCTCTTAATGCAGGAAATCTGAACAAGGCCAAATATATTGGGGAACATACAAACACTACTAAAAATTGCTCTTGTATAAACTTAAAGGCAGTCTTGCATTAGCATGCATTTTTCTGAAGGTTATGACATCTGAAACTCAATGTTTGTCATTTAATGGCTTCATTCCTAAATGATTTGCTAGAAAACCACAAATTTGAGGAACAAACCAAAAATAAGCAGCAAATATCTATTCATTCTGCAAAGATATGGACAACTGAGAGGTATAGTTCAACGGGGCTGTCTGAGTTTGCTACCCCCTCACAAAATCATGGTCAAATGGAGCCTCCCCCCCTGCAGCCATTCCAATGTCCCATTCCTTGGTTATTTTGCCCCATTTATCATAAACACTAATGTGCATACTGCTTTACTTCTGCGATGATTTAGGATTTCATTTGAAAGTTTTATTTTGCATTTTACAACACAAACCCTAATACATATCTGTTAAAGCAATGCAGTCTCACAATGAAAATAGACTAACATTAAAACTTCTCTGCCCTTGAAACTCACATGCATTGAAACAGCACTGAAACCCACTTTCAGAGAAAATACATTTTGCCAATGGCAAATATTAACTCTGGGCTGTCTTCAAAATCATAGGCCCCTCGAACATAACATACACATGCTCTTTGATACACCTTCCTGACTATTACATTATATTCCTTGTACAATACAGTACAGTTGTTAGAGGGCATTTTAAATTTATTGTTTTGAACATTTTTCCAGTAAACAATGAAACAAAAAGCATCCACCAATGACAAAACTGCCCAATTCAAAACATTTCCATCATAAAAAGTCTACTCAAGTCCACCAGTATCAGTAAAAAATACACAATCTCTGAAGTAGTAAACTCCACATTGAAAAAATTTGTAACTAATAAAGAGGTTGCTGCTAGCAAACACTTTACATGTCATTGTTTAATCTACAAATAAAGTGCCTGTTACCCTTGAAGAATAAATTGCTTTTGTTGCATGCAATAAAAAAATGAAAAGCTAGTAATACCGCAATAGGGAATGGATAGCAAACTGTTAACAGGTTCATAGTTACTAGGTATCTTTGCCAAAAAGACACAATACAGCATCAGCAATGCATTTACCTACTGTGGGAGTAGAACCCACAGCCTTCAGCATCTAAAGCAAGTACACTATCTATTGTGCTATTAACAATGCAAGCAGACTAAACATAAGCAGCACTAAACTTTTGCTCCCCTGCAGCTCTCAGCTCCTTGTAAAATCTACTCGACACTCAGCTGTATCTCTGAACTTTTCAGCACAAGAAATCTGGAAAAAGCCAAAATTTATTGGGGACAAAAGGCCAAAACCAGGGACACATTTTAAACATTGCTTGTATAATGTTTGAAAGTTGCTAGAATAAAATGCTGCGTTACCACCATACATTTCACTGCCACATCTTGAACCCAGGGGACCCCGTGCAAAACAGTCAGAGCAACATACCACTACACCAAATCAACTGTTTTGTGAAAGAGGAAGACTGAAACTTAAATAGCTACCATTTAGTGAATTCAGTTCTCACCATAGCACAGCTGTCAACCTCTTAGCACAAAATACCTGAACAAAGCCAATAATGGGTGACTACAACCACCAAACATTCAGTGAATTCAGTTCTCACCATAGCTCTCAACCTCTTAGCAAATAACACCCGGACAAAGCCAGTAATGGGAGAATATAGCCCCCAAATATATTCAGTGAAATCAGTTCTTACCATAGCTCTCAACATTAGCAAAAACCTGGATGAAGCCAATAAATACCTGAACAAAGCCAATACTGGGTGAATACAGCCCCAAACATATTCAGTGAATTCAGTTCTTACCATAACTCTCAACCCTAGCACAAAACCTGGATGAAGCCAATAATGGGGAATACAGTCCCAAACACAGGGATACATTTCAAATATCCATCTTGTACACTTAGAAAATTGCTAGAATAAAAGCTTTTGTTACCATGCACTTTCTGAAGAATATGAAGTCTGATATTGAAGTGTGTCCATTCTTCTTAACATTTGTTAACCAGGAAAGTCTGACTTTGAAAAAAAAAAGCTAATTTTTAGCAGAGGCCCGGAGAGAAACACTCCAGACAGCCAAGAATAAAACCAGAGAACATGTAGCTGTCAAGCAACAAGGACACAAATGCAGAAACCACAGATTTTATGAGGAACAGAAAAAGTATGAGGGAAAATCCTGCAATATTTTTACAAATGGTGGTGGGTAGGGAATTCAGGCTCTTGCCACTTGGGCCCAAGGTACAGGGTTCAAGCCTTATTCTCTACCCACCACCATGTACACCTGGGGCATTTCACACACACACACACACACACACACACACACACACACACACACACACACACACACACACACACACACACACACACCCCTACCTGAAAGTGTCCCATCTTCCATCCGTTTCAGGTCCCACACACACCTCTACCTGAAAGTGTCCCATCTTCCGTCTGTTTACTCCTGCTTGCTATTCCGTTTCAGGTCCCATCTTCCGTTTGTTTCAGATCCTGCTTGCAAACCCGTCCGTGTGAGTTCCTGCTCACAAACTTCTAAATATGAGCGAGAGCGATTATGTCAGCACGCCCGCGACTGGACTGTTAGCACGGACTTCTTTCTTCTTAAAGAAAAAAAAAAAAAAAAACCTTTTTTTGAAATTATCTAGTCAGCCGATTCCAGGGAGGTGCAAGTGCCCTTGGGTGTGTGTGTGTTTTAAATGGAAATAGGTGCCCCCCACACCCTCCTAACTATATATATCAACTCCAGGGTCGCACAACATTGGGGAAGGGGGCAATTCCCAGGTTTTGCCTTGAATACTGGTTGTCGACCAAATGAGCTGTCGATCAAATGGTCTGTCGATCTTATGAAGTAGACCCATATATATATATATATATATATATATATATATATATATATATATATATATACACACACACACACACACACATTATATATATATATATATATATATATATATATATATACATATATATATATATACACATATACATATATATATATCTATATTTATATATGTATATATATATCTATATTTATATATACAGACACACATACACATATGTACATACATGTGTGTGTGTATATATTTATATATATATATATATATATATATATATATATATATATATATATATAGATATATATATATATATATATATATATATATATATATATATATGGATCTATTTCCCATATCAGCAAAACCCACATCATTAAGATGAAAATATCAAACCTTCACTTCCGCGAATCGTGTCTTCTGTCACAAACTACACCTGAGACTCTGTGCCAGTTGGATGCAGCCCCTCTGATTCTAGCTTTGACCTCTTCATTCAGACTTCCCTTCTCCTCAACCATCCCTCCCAGATATTTGAAGTTATTTACCTGTTCCATTATCTTCCCTTCTATCTCAGTTCTCAGCTTCTTCTGATTTCTTCAATTTGCTGCCATTACCACTGTCTTATCTGTGCTTCGTTTCATCCCATGTGCCATCAGTTTTGCATTCCATTCCTCTATCCTTTGCTGAAGTTCTAGCTCAGAGTCTGCCTGCATTGCCACATCATCTGCATACAGCAATGTTGTTGATCTGTCCCCTCCAGCCTGTTTGCTAATGTAGTCCATCACCAGTATGAAAAGCAGTGGGCTCAGCGCTGGACCCTGGTGTACACACAGTAGGAACACCTCTGTGAGGCCAAACACTGTTCATTCTTGAGTCATTGGGTCCTTGTACATAGCCTCACTAATTCTACCAATGTTTCTGAGACTTTGAACCACAGCAGTACTGCCCAAATCAGCTTTCCTTGGGACCTTGTCATATGCTTTCAACAAGTCTAGGAATGCCCAGTTGGACTCTTTCCTCATCTCGCTTCTTTTCAGCTATCTGTCTCACTGCAAACATTGGGTCAGTTGTGTTGCATCCTGATCTGAATCCGAACTGCTCATTTCCCAGCTTACTTTCTACTACTCTGCGTAGCCATTTATCAATCACCCCTCACCAGATCTTTCATGCAGTGTAATAGGAGTTTGATGCCTCTTTACTCCCCACAGTTGTGGATGTCCCCTTTGTTCTTGTACTCTGGCATGAGTATGCTTATTCTCCAGTCATCTGAGATATACCTTCCTCTCCACACTACTGTTAGTAACCTCAGGAGCCATTTCTCCCCTATCTCACCCAGCATCTTTATCAAATTTGCTGTGACCTCATCTGAGCCTGCTGCTTTCCCTGACTTCATCTTCCTTAGTGCTGTTCTTACTGCTTCTAGGCTGGGCTCCTCTTGTTCTCTCATTATAGACTGTTTCTGGGGAGTGTAGTTTTTGTGAGATTTTCTCTCATTATAGACTGTTTCTGGGGAGTTTTTGTGAGATTTTCTTCATTCCGAAGCTGCTGGAAATACTCCTTCCATCTGCCTCTGATGACCTGTGGAGTGGTGAACAGATTGTTGCTGGCATCCCTTTTGAAAAAAAAGCTAGCAATCACATCCAAGGATAACCATAAGGCCTTTTACAGCTACTTATGTAGCCTAAAAGGTAGGACTGAAGCATGTGCTGAATTAGTGACTAATGGTATTACATACACTGATCCCGCAGAGATAACAAACCTGTTAGTGGACAGATTTGTTGACAATTTCACTCCCCTATCCCCTCCAAACTTATCACAATCCTTGCCCTCACCCCCCCACACACACACACACACACACACTTTACATATCCAAAGAGCAGGTCATTAAACTCTTGTCTAAGGCAAAAAACACAGCCTGTATGGGACCAGACGGCATCAAAGGCTGTCTTCTAAACAAACTAAAACATAAACTAGCATCACCATTAAGTACCCTACTCAATCATAGCCTATCAACAGGCTTTGACCCTGTGGAATGGAAAGCAGCAACAGTTATTCCCCTCCACAAAGGTGGCTTAGCAACAGACCCAGGGACTTATAGACCCATAAGTCTGGTCAGCCTCATAAGGCCATGGAATGCATCATCATGGACCTCATAAATAAAGACATAGGAGACCTCCAAACCCTGCATCTGACTGAATTTGGCTTCCTCAAGGGCAGATCCTGCCTGTTAAACCTGGTGGATTTCTTTGAAATTGTGACCAGGGCCATTAACGAGGGCAAATCTGTGTACCTCGACTTGGCCAAGGCCTTTGACACAATCCCACATTCAGGCATTACTGATAAACTTAGCAAACTGAAATTAAACCCCTTTGTTGTAAGATGGGTTGCCATCTGGCTCACAAAGCAGTCACACACGATTAAAGTAGGTGACTGCACATCGACCAGCAGATCTGTCACCAGTGGGGTGCCACAAGGGTCAGTGCTGGGCCCCCTACTGTTTGGTATATACTTCTCAGATTTTCCAGCCAAAACGAAGTAGCCGAAGCTGACCAAGTGTGCCGACAACTGCAAACTGGGTGCAGTTATTGACTCCATAAATGATGTCAGTATACTTCAGGAGGGTCTTATGCAGACCACCGACTGGTGTCTTAATCACGTCTTAAACTGAATGCAAAGAAATGCATCACTATTCCCATTCAGTAAAAACAATACCCCTTCAAACTATCAAATTAACAACAATACCCTATGTACCAGCAAAGTGGTAAGGGATCCTGGATTACAAGTAAACTGCGACCTTAACTTTGACCACTATGTGTCCACTATAGTAAAAAGGCCTTCTATGTAGCACACTTGATTAGCAAAAGCATCGCCTCTAGAGCAAAGGAGGTTTTAACCCCTCTATACTTGTCACTAATCAGGCCCATAATTGAGTATCATACCCGTTTTGGCATGTACCGTTAAAAGCACCTGCAGCACTTGGAGAGACCTCAGAGGTTTCTAACAAAGAAGACCAAGGGACTCCAGCATATGCCTTAACAGGCCCACTAAAGTACGTGTCACTATACTCCATATAATATACATACCTCTCAACTATACAGATTTTCACAGAATGTCCAGATTTTTGCTTCATATTTTGATCTGTTTTTCATAAATTCTGTTTTTCTGGCAAATCACTGGCAAGTCATTAAAGATTGAAGTCAGAAAATAATGAGAGACATTTGAGTTTCAGACTTCATATCCTTCAGAAAATTAATGCTAGCAAAAACCTGGTATTCTATCAACTTTCTAAGTTTGTAAGAGCAATATTTAAAAATTGTCCCTATTTTTGGGCCTTTGCTTTGTCCCTCCATTATTTATGGCTTGGTCCAGATTTCTTGCTGTAAGAGGTTGAGAGGTATGATTGTTTAGACTTCTTAGGGGAAACTTATGCCTGGCTTACAGAGCAATCTCTGATCCAAATGTAATGTATTTGCTGCACATCTGTAAGTAAAACAGGAGTAGAGCTACCCATTCCAGGACCTAAATATGGCCTTCAACTTGAATAGGATGTGCTGGAGGGACATATTTGTCTCCCACAACTGCCGTGTCTTTGGTATAGACTATTAATTCATGTGAAGCAGAGCACCTCTATGACACTGTTCAAAAGAAACCTGGATGAGTGGATGGGGCACCTTAAATTCTTACCAGGGATAGCACCCACAAGCCTTCTGGACATAGGCAATCTTTACTAAATAGAATCCAGGGTATTAACTAGAGTATCTATGGTATTACATTGGGATGAAATGGCTAGGCCTGAAATGACCTCCAGGTCGATAGCCTACTAACCTATGTTTTAAAAAAAAACATTTGTATTTTTTTACATGTTTAAAGATTTTGGTAAACAATGGGTTACTATCAGGGTTGCAGGTTGCAATTTGCATTTTTAATTATTGTTTTAGAGTCATTGGCTGTTGGACCATGATGTATTTCAAATGTGGTATAAGAAGGACAGATACATTTTTTTCTTTATCTGAAGACGTTTGGTTCTTGTACCTGATGAAAGCACTAATTTTCATTAAAGTTTGTGTCCTGGGATTCTACACACTGCTGTGCTTTTTTGTTTTACTAGTTTTGGTTGCTGAATTGTGTGGAGCCTACTAACCTCCTATGATCCTATGATAAGGGTGTCTGAGTATCTTCTTTATCTTTCTGTCTTTGCCTTGCTACCTGATATAGTTTTTTTGTGCCACTTACTTAGTCCAGAAGTTGGTAGAGTGCCTCTGATGCCCTAGTCTTTGCTATTGCAACTCCTTCCTTAGCTTCTCTGTTAGAAAGAACCAGTATTTCTTCCTAGCCTGGTCAGTCTTTTCTATCTCTCACTTTTTCCAGCACTCCTGCTTTCTTTTGATGACTTCCTGTACTTCTGCATTCCATCACAAGCTTTCCTTATGCACTTTATTTCCATATCTGGCTCGGTCACATATCTGTTCCATAGTCCTCACACATGCTGTTTTGAGGCGTTGACATTCTTCTTCAACTACACCTATTTCCTCATTTTCTTGGGGTGCTAGAGCCCTGTGCTTTCTCTCCAGTCAACTTCCTGATCTTCAACCTGGTCTCTGTTGACCTTAGAGCCTTCTCTGACCACTGCTTGCAGCTGATTGTGGCAGCCAGTGGTTTATGCTGTGGGCCAGCTGTTTCACTGGGGATGACTTTGCAATCATGGATTCTATCCCAATACCTTTTCTTTATTAGGAGGAAGTCTACCTGCATTACATGTTGGCCACTCTTGTACGTGATCTTGCAAATGTCTTTCTTTCTGAACCATGTCTTGGCTAATATCAAACCTTTTGCCAGACAGAAGTCTAGAATGGCCTCTCTTTCTTTATTCCTGTAGCCCCACTCATGTGGACCCAGGCAGTCCTCATATCCTGTTCTGTCTGTCTGATATGTGCATTCATGTTATCCATTATCAACACCAGTTCCTGTCCCACTTTATCTAGTAGGTCCTGCAACTGCCATCTGAATGCACTATTTTCCTCACTACCACAACCCTGCTGTGGGGCGCAGGCTGAGATTATGTATACTGCCATATCATTACAGTGGAGCCATTGCCATGAGTTTGTCGCTAATTTTCATGATATCCCTCACTGCCTTCTGAAGCCTCTCTCTCACCACAATTCCCTCACCATTTCCTAGCCTGTCCCCGTCTTGAGTAGTAGACTCTGAATACCAAGCCAAATGGCTTTGCTGCACTGCCCTTCCATCTTATCTTTTGGATATATAGGATGTCCAGCCTCCTCCATAGCATCATGGCATCCACTTCCAAGCTGCGTCCTGTCAGTGAACCTATTAAGTGTAGCAATTCTCAGTTCATATTTGGCAGGTTGATTGGTTTTACATCCAGCTTTCACTAAACAGAGCAATCCCAGGTAAGCCAGGATGGGCAACTAAGCACTGGCCAGCCAGTAGCTTATTGGCCCAGGGCTGCTGGGCTTTATGGCAGGCACACACTGGCCAACAGGGGCGCATGCACCCCTCCCACCATTAACATGGGTCCCTGGAGTAGGTCAGAGTAGGCCAGGTCCTCAACCCACTTATCACCAGTAACTACCCATGCCAATTTTTGGTGGCATTAGTCAATATGCCTAAATCACCTAGAGCCATATTTTACAACATCAAGTGGCTAGACCTCCCACTGTGTGCAGTCTGATCCATGTTCTCCTATCTTGAGAGTACTGTGCACCATAGTAGATGCCCAAAGCAGTTGGTCTGTACAACTCTTCCCCCTATAGGGCACCATGTAGAGTTTGTGCTGCTGCCCAAAGCTCCCTTCATCAGTGAGTTTGAGATGGAAACACTCAACCTGTTTTTTTTCAGAGGTGGGAAGAGCCCCACAGAGACACAGGAAGAAAATGCTAACTCCAAGCAGGCATTGGTCAGAGGTCAGGAATGAAACTTAGACCTTGTGCATGGGAGGCAAAGAGCTTAACCATTATGCCAACTAGTCTCTATATATAAATATAGATAGGTGGATAGATACACTGACAGTGTTTAGTATTAATAAAACAAATAAATACACATGTCCATGTAAATGTACTCATAATAAGCCCTCACAACACTCAATACCAGTTCACCTAAAACAAATAAAAACAGCACAAACATAATTCAAACATGGGCTGCAAACTCCTCACGCCACCCACGCCACGAAAAAACTTATATAACCATTTAAGATTACACTTACCTTGTGGCCAAATGCCATTCAGGGCATGGATTCTCACAATCACCTATTTCATGCAACACAAACACACACACACACACACACACACACACACACACACACACAAACACACACACACATGGCATCTATATTACATAATCGGACTTTTAAAAGTTCGAACGTCATATGGTTGACACCGTATAATCGAACTTTTAAAAGTTTGAAAATGTAATAAAAAAAAAAACTAAACCAAAGAAAAAAACCTACCTGAATGATTTAAGCAGGGGAACAAGCCCCCCTGCACCCCACACCCCCTGCTCTTTAAATATACCAACTCCGAGATCGCACTACAGTGCAGAAAAGGGAAACCTTCCCATTCTGCACTATATAGAGATCTCCGTTAAAACATTCAAACTTTTAAATGTTTGATCATATGGTGTTGACTATATGACGTTCAGACTTTTAAGAGTTCGACAACATGATATAGACCCCACACAGGCCTTAGCAAACACTGACAATCACATCTCCCATCTGCACATACAAACACACACACATATCACTTCGTAATCCTCATCACTGAACATACACCACAACCCCTGCTTCCAATGACACATTGTTAGTTAATCACTCTGACAGGCACACACACACACACACACACACACACACACACACACACACACACACACACATCACAGGCTCTAGACCTCATGGCAATGTCTACCTGAATACATACACCGCATGCACCCTACTACACACCAGCCTTCTGATCACTCACATGCATTCAAACTCAGTCTAGCTAAACCCCTACCTGTGTACACACACACACATACACACACAGAGACACACACATGCATACTTTTGTTCTCTCAGAAACACATATAAACTCTAAACCAACACACTTTCTGCCATTCACTAACATACTTGCCTGAGAATATTCACCAAATGTGTCTACATACACATACTGTGTTCACTCAACAACATTTTATCCAGACTTACATAGTTATGGTAGGTCTTATATATCTCTTACAATATGCAGTTATAAAGTTGCCCATTTGCAACCACTGGGAACTCTCTCACTGGAACGAAATTTAGCAAAGACTTAACAGAATTTTGGATACAAACATTATTTTGCTTTCTTAGAGTGCATTAGTTAAGAAGCTTAAAATTATATAATAAGCTACATTTATACTTCCAGTTATTATGTTTTCTTGAAGAAGAAAAATAAAACATAGTAGCAACAAATGGAACTGAGGGATATTTCAGGAATTAGTTTGTCTAGAAAAAAATTCCCATGTATTTGTCATTTCTTCTTAACAAGTGTGCAAATGTCCTAAAGAGATTATAAATGCTTATGTTACTGAGTTGAAGAAAAGAACCAAAGGCTGTGAATTTGGTCAGATAAATGTTTCTGTGATAATAGATAACATAGTTTGTGGTATAAGACAAGATAAAACAAGGATTAGGCTTTTTTTTAAAACAAGAAACATCTTTACTGAATTATCACATATGCAATCATATATTTATGTAAATGAAAATTATCCATATTGACATATTTTCATTTGAAAACATTATACATCACTTATAATCTATACAGTCATGTAAGTCAAACATTTCATAGTTCATTCAGTTCCTGCCTTTCATTAAACTTCATTCCTCCTCAAAAACATTATTCTGTATCTATTGTTAACACAATTCTCATTTTTTCTGTGTAATTTGGGCCTACCCTTTTCTAATGCTCCCACTTCCAGTTTTTTTTACCTCTGTTACTATATTCACTACTTGTAGTACAGTTGGTTTAGAATTGGATTACCTTTTCCAGTAACTGCTTTTTTGGCAGCCATCAGAATTAAATTCAGCAAGACTTTACCATGTCTAGGCAATTCTGATTCTGTATCGCAGCTCACAAAAGTAATTTCTTTTGTTACATCAGTTTGCTATCTCATTATTTCTGACAGAGTTGTCTGCAGGGAATTTTTAAAGTTTACCAAATACTCACACTCCCAAAAAATATGTTTCTAATTGCCTGTTTCTTCCTCATTACACCTCCAACATTTGCAATCTACATGAGGAAAAATTCCTTGAAATCTACTTGGGGTATAAAAATACCTATGTAAACACTTCCAAGCAAAGATCTTAAATCTTCCACACTCTGTTGCATATTTGGGAAACATACATATATCATCCCATTGTTTATTTGTGAATTGCTTATCCAGTCTCTCTCTTCTGAATCCTTTCTAACCTCCTCTGATAGATTCCTATAGTTATCATGCAAAATTTATATGCCCTATTAATTATCCCTTTTTAACAGCAGCTTCTGTTCCAGATTGTACTAACATCTCTACTAATACTGGTCTTTTGCTTAAGATCCCTCTATTTCTTTCTGTTTATCTATACTCTGATATGAATCCTTGATAGGGAAGGCAATCTCTAGCTTGCAGTCCAAATGAATTACAGGCCTCTTCCCATTCTATTACCTTTGCCCCTCTAATTATTTGTTCCCAATACTTTGCTTCCTTCGCCAGTTTTCTCCTCTAAATTCCAGCTCCTTCTTGCCTATTCTCTGTACCTCTAATTGAAGTCATCTCTATCAACAGAATCTCCTTTCATCATTCATGTGTTGGCTTAGTTCTTAGAATACTTTCTGCTACTTTATGAATACAATATTCTGTATAGTTATTGTTATTCTCCATAAGGATCTGCATCCAAAATCCATGTTTCTCCTTGTTTCTTGAGACCCCCCCCCCATTTAATCATCATCCCTTCCTACTTTCAATTATAGCTTTCTGTATAGGGTTCTGCTATATATAGGAGCCTTAACTGTGTAGCTCTGAAATACCCCTTTCAAATCAGATAATCCCAAACCACCTTGTTCTACTGGAAGAATCAGCTTATCCATCTTGATTCTTCCCCTCTCAGATAAAATCTTTCAACTCTTTATTAATTATTATTCATAACATCTCCTCTGGTTGATAAAAATATGCCTGACCTCTGTATAAAACTAAATGGACTAAAAACATTTCCACTGCTTGTATCTTACTATCTATATCCATAAAACAGAGCTTCCAATTTCACAGTTTTTGTCTTATATTTTATGTTGTCTCTTCCCACAAATGCATAGCTGCCATAATAGAATCATTCTTAATTCATATTCCTAAATACTACATTTTATCAAGTGCCCATAAATATTGGTATTGTTGAACAAATTTGTGTGTGGGTACATACTTTACAGCTATTGCCTTTGTTTTATCTTTATTAATTTTGCATTCTAAAAAAAATTTGAAACTGTTTCAGAATGTTCCACAACACTGCAGTCTCCACATCTGGTTTCATCAAGTTATCATCTACAAATAAAGCCAATTTTTATTGATTACCATACGAATTATGCTCTTGAATTTCTGAGTCCCTTATTTTCTTTGCCAATAGTTCTTAATATAACACAAATAACAAACGGGAAATGGGACATACCTGCCTGGTTTCTCTGCTCAAACAGAACTTATCAGAGAGGAATGCCCCACACTTTAATTTTCACCTCTGATCCCTTATATACCCTCCTAATCAACATTATAATTTGATCAAAGAATCCAATTGCTTCCATTGCCCTACTCATAAAATCCCAGTTTAATCTGTTGAATGCTTTCTCTGCATCAAGACCCACCAACAACAGTCGTATTTTCTTGCATTCTGCTGCCCTCTGGATCATTACTGTTATATTAATGCTGTCAAATGTTAACTTACCATCCACAAAACCATATTGATCCATATCTATCAATTATGGCATCACCTTTGCCATTCTTTTAACCCTTATAGACATAAATACTTCATAATCATGGTTTAGAATCAAAATGAGCATATATGAATCTGTGTCTGATGGGTCTTTACCATCTTTAGGTATTACAGACATCATCACTTTCTCCCAGGATGTTGGTGCTTCTCCTCCCTATTAAAATACTGTTAAACAGAACCTTCCAGATCTTTATCACTTTCTTCCCTCCTAACTTCCAAACTTCCACAGTAATACCATGGATTCCAGCAAACTTTCCTGTAGATTGAATATGAATTTCTATCTCATCTCATCCTATCCTAACTTTTAGTAATTGAACCTCATCTACCTCTAACCTTGGCATATTTAATAGTTTCATAAACATTTCTGTTTGTACTTTTTCTTAATTTCCCCATGTCTCTGCTTTATACAGATTTTCATAACATTTTTGAAATATTTCTAATACCTATACAGGATCTCTGATTATTTACCTTGTTATAGGCTCCCTAAGCTTGGCAATAACCCTTTCTACTTTCTGTTGCCTGAGCTATTGTGCTAAAAGCCTTTATGCTCTGGTGTTATCAAAAAACAGATGCTTAACAGCAATCTTCCTAAACTCATCCATATTATCAAGGTAGTCCCTTATTTTCTCTTTAAAACTCTAGAGTTGTTCCTCTTCTTTTTCAGTGAGATTCCCCCTATTCTGCAATGCTTTAACCTTTGTCAGTCCCTCTAAATATTTCTTGTTACTTCTTAACCATATCTCTTTTCCTTTTATGTCTACCTACTTATAAACTCCACACCCTAGCTATATTTTCAGATGAAATTTCTACCTTTTCTAAAAAATTCCAAATAATTTCCACTAGCCATTTTTTAAATTCCTTTCTATTTAACAGGTAGGTGGGGAAGCACCGATGTCTCAATTTTATTTCATTACCCTACATTTCTATTTTGCTAATTATTGGATGCATATCAAAACTTTCGACTAAATGCATATGTACCTGTGAAATATAATATCTGCCTAGCCTAGCCCAGTTTTTGCACCTTGGGGAATAATATGCATATTCTGTCTGAACTATTACTACTGAGTTCACATCTTCCATACCAACTATTTTCATAAATTTCTTCAAAGATTTAACAAGGATTAGGCTTTCAATGGAAACAAACCTGACCTTATCAAAAGCTGTGAGTGAGTGAGTGAGTGAGTGAGTGAGTGAGTGAGTGAGTGAGTGAGTGAGTGAGTGAGTGAGTGAGTGAGTGTACACAAGAGTACATCTGCATGTGTGTGTGTGTGTGTGTGTGTGTGTGTGTGTGTGTGTGTGTGTGTGTGTGTGTGTGTGTGTGTGGAGAAAGTAAAATTCCTAGTATACAGTTAAAATTATAAACTGAGTGAAAGATTATGTGTATATAAAAATGAAAGTCACATACAAAGTCAGAAATGAGAAATAAGGTGAGAATGTGTTGAAAAAGTAATGCTTATGAAAAAAGAGCCACAAGGCAATGTGCTACAACAGAAATGGAGATAGGGAGTTTTCTGTATACTCTTGTAAATAACTTGTTGTGACAATATAGTTAGAAAACTTATAATGAAAAGTCAAGCCTCATAACAGGTGTTGCTGACAGCATTAGAATGAATATCATCCAATTTCCATGACTTATACATGGGATTGCAAAGAAAAAGCAAGACAAATAAAGTATTGATCAAGAATGTCAATTCAAAATGCACACAAGTGCAGAATAGTGCCATCTGCAATACAAATAGTAGTAATAGCAATCTAAAGGAAGATATTATAGCAAATGCATTTTCAAATCACTCATATAGGCAGTATTAAGTGATGTGCTTGTTTCAGTTCAGATAAACCATGTATCTTATATGTGGAAGCTATGTCTCCAAGTTTCTTGAAATAATCAAACTGACAGATACAACAAGTGTAAATGCAATTAGTACATTAAACTCTTTACTCACAAGACAGATTAATACCTGATGTTATCATATCTGACAACAATCTATAAAACAAAGGGGGTGACATCAGAAAATGTGTGCATGACTGGGATTTCAAATATATATTGCCCAGTTTGTACAATTCTCTAATAAAAATGTATAGAAATCTAGCCAAACTGAAAAGTCTCATGAGAAAGAGCAGTAGTAAAAGTTATGTGGATTGTCATGTTAGTGTTTTGGAATATGGGGCTATTTTTTTCATAGACTTAATTTCTTACCATCTCAGTTGCTAATAGGCAAAAGGTTGAAAAGATTAACAACTTCATCTTTTTTACTGATGCTTGGAAATACAGACTTAGGAAATACAGGAAAGAAAACAGCATACACAGAAATATGGGTCCCTATTAAATTGCCGATCGTTTCAAAGTTCGAATGTCATATGGTATATACCATATGATCGATCTTTGAAAAGTTTGAAGGTGAAAGACAACGGCTCCGTACGCACAGTATGGGAAAATTTCCCTTTTTTGCACTGAACTATGGTCTGGGAGTTGGTATATTTAAGTAGGAGGGGTGTGGGGGGCACAGCCCCCCCCCCACGTGGTGGGTGCAGGGGGGCTTGCCCCCCTGCTCAGAGCATTAAGGTATGTTTTTTTTTTACTTTCTTATTATATATTCAAGGTTTCAAGTTCTGCTCATATGTTGCCAAACATATGAGGTTTGAAATTTTGAAGCTTCGAATATATAATATAGATCCCAGAAATATTACCTTAGTAGAAACTATAGAACACTACCAGATGTGCAAGCCAATGCTAAACTTGCAGCCATTGGAATGTTTGCAGCCTGATGCTATAGACATTGATAAAGTAGCAAATATTCCATTATTTTACTAAAATAATCCTATACCCAATGGAACATGATATCACAGAGCCAAGCTCTACTTGGTTTTCTTTTATTGTAAAGCTACTTATGTAGAAATAAAGATTAATAAGCAGTGATTGTTAGTGCACTTGAGTCAGTGCTTTTACCAAAATAAGAGAACCTTCCGATTCCATAATCAACAAAATCCACCTAATATGTTCCTCAGAGTAGCACCCAAGAATTGATAGGTATGGTAAAGGAATGGAAAAATGAACACAAGTACATCAGATAAACAATTATTTGAACTTCATAAAAGATGATTGATAAACCTGCCCGAAGAGACCACTATGTAAGATATCTGATGTCTTGCCTGTATACCTAACTTGTTTTCTTGTTTTTTTACTGCAGTATTATGTTATTGTAAATATTTTTTGGAGTTACAGAAGTTCTTAATTATGGCAGACAACAAACATTCTTTCTGTGAGGCCCAGATGGATGAATTGCTTGTGAACTGTGGGAAAAATGGAAAATATTCTTTTTTTTAATTTCAGGCAGAGAAAATCAGTTCGTGGATGTCTTGAGACATCTGCCATAACAGGCTATATCAGCCTTTGTTCAGATTTGTTGGTTAATGTTATTATTCTTTTTTTTATTTTATATGCAGGAATTCAGAAAGAACTCTACCTCCAGTGGCAAGAGTTTTGCCCAAAAGGGTCTGTTTCAGTAGCGTGGGAAACGTGGTTCAGAGACATATTAGCAGCAATGTGGAAATATCTCATTATTGGTTAATTTGCATGGCTCTGAATTACCCATAACTACATGAGTGCAAATCCGCCTTTTCCTGCTGTAGTCACCTCTAGCAGCCCAAGCATCATGTTGGCACAGGCATTCCTCCCTCAGTCACTCTCCCACATACATGCACATGTTCAAACACACACACACTCACACTCACACACACTCACACTCACACACACTCACACTCACACACACACACACACACACACACACACACACACACACACACACACACAAGCACTGACTTCATTTTACTAAGCATAGTAGATTCAAATCTGTTTAGATAATGTATAACAAGATTACTGTGTTAATGATAGCAAACAGCAGCTCTTTATAACCACATTTATTTGGAAACAATGAACAAGTTCTCATATCTTCATGGTGCTCCTTCCAGGGAGTTGAAATACTGACTCACAAAACATATTTATTCTGATCATTTCATATGATATTTCATTTGCAGAACATATTTGATGTCTCTTCTTATTTGTGGCCCCACTCTTGCAAATCCCAGCTCCTTACAGTCAATCAATAATACCAGACATTAGAGTTTCCGTCTTCTTATTGCTCATAAAATGCATCATAATGCGAGACTTGTTGCTCGTATTAACATTTTAAGTGAGTCCCAGAAATACGCTGTTATCTAGTGTTCTTTCTGGATTTATACACAAGCCTCCTCTCACATGGACATACCCCCAATTCCTCTCAACTGTATGTCCCTGATTTTTACAGGACAGAGCTGGTGTTTCCTCTTGTAAGTGTCCTGTCCCTTATATGTTGCAATCTCTGAATAGTGCCAGAGATTGGAGTTCATGCTTCTTACAATGGAATCATAGAATCAGCTAAACTGCCTTCTGACAATGTCATAACAGCCACATAAGGAGAAACCAGAGACAAATAATCCACAGTAGCAGTAGGAACAGAAGGCAATGCAGACTCCTTGGTCTTTGGCTTCATCTTGCCATTGCAGGTGCAGCCCTCTGGTGCCATTTAGTGACCATTAATAGTAGGGGAAGTTCCCCAGTGACCTGGCAAAATTTCTCCTAGTCGGTCTGAATGCCTGCTCAGATTTCACCTGAAAAGTGGCTGCAAATTCTACAAGTACCACCTTTCTTTAACATTTTAACTTGCTCAAACACGTGAAATAAAAGTCTCTTAATTCACAGACTATATAGAATGTACAGTGCATTGTATATCTCACTTGCCCTGATTAATAAATGTTGTTGTTGTTTGTCTTTTCGGCTTTTCCCGGTTAGGGGTCGCCACAGCGGAACTCCGGTCTGCTAATGATTGGCAGTAGATTTTCATGAACGCCAAGGTGCCAGCTCAACGTCCAACCTTCAACGAAGGCACGGCCATTTATACATGTCTTTCGAATGCCACCCAATCACGGGGAGGACATACAGACTCCACACAGAAGGCCTTCCCCGCACTCCAGCCGTGAATCGAATGGGAGAACCTCTTGCTGTGAGGCAACAACGCTACCGCTGCACCACCGCAGCGGTCCTTGCCCTGATTAATAAATATATAATTCATTGTTGGCCTGCCCTCCTTACATACTAGGCAGAACAGAAAGGTGCAAGCAGCTACAAGGAAAACGTTGTTACTACTGCAGTTAAAATGCTCACGTGTGCTTTATGTTATCTTAGTCTGATTTTCACAAAGGAAGAGGCTATTGGCTATATACCTACAGCTCATACAAACTCCTCAGGCTTATTTGATTTTGATTGTACTTAAAAAAATATTCTTTGCTGGTCTTCCACCCTATTACTCAAGGAGGGTTTGAGATTATATACTCTAATGTTTACAAAATTGTGCCATACTTCTAAGCTCCCCCATTATAAAGATATTGTTTAAGATTTTCCAGTGGCCCATTATTACCCTTTTGATTCCAACACTCGCCATACTGAAGCAGACCCCCATAGCAAGACCCCTACCTTGATATACTTCATCTGAAGAAGTGAAGAACTTAGCTCGTACTCATTGGTTCTTATGATGTCTTACAGCCATGCAATAGGCTTGTATTCCCTATTTCTTCCATCTTTTTCTTTATGAATCACCTTTCACAATAAATATTTATTGCACTCCCTACAAGAATACTAATGCTATCACCTTTTGTACAAAAGCCTTCATCCTGACATGGTAATCTGGAGCTGTAATGACCAGACTGTACTATACCTTTTCTTCTTGTATACTGGACGTGACTAGAAAAATGTACACAGGTGTTACTATCCACCTATTTTATGTATACTCCTGTAAATGTAAAATTTATTTGCTTTTTTCCTCTCGCTTTTTTAACTATGTTAACTTGTCATACTACAACCTGTACATTCTTATTTATGTAATTCCTATGTAGTTTCCTTACTCAGATGTATCAGCTGTGATGCTGTCATATAATTCATGCTGTGACATCATACTGAATTTGTTAAAATGTAAATGTTAAATGTTTTGTTTGTCTTTTCAGCTTTTCCCGGTTAGGGGTTGCCACAGTGGAACTCCGGTCCACTAATGACTGGCAGTAGATTTTTATGCTGCGAGTTGCCAGCCCGACGCTCAACCTTCAGCGAAGGCACGCCCATACACGCATGTCTTTCGGAGGCCACTCAACCGCGGAGAGGACATAAAACTCCACACAGAAGGCACTCCAGCCGAGAATCGAACAGGAGAACCTCTTGCTAAATGTTCATTCTTTTTTGCTTTCTTCTCAATTCATTTTATGTATGTTAACTGGTCATATTATAACCTGTAAAATCTTACTCATGTAATACATCTGTATAAATTACTGTATTATAGAGCTTTTCTCCCTAGCCAAATTGGACACTTCCTGGTAAACAAATGTAAAGTATAATAAATAAAAATAAATAGCTTATTGTGACAATATATTTATAAAACTCAATGTCCAAAGCTATATTAAACAAAATTTTGTGTAAATTTTTAAAAAAATATGTTGTTCTGTTCAAGTAATCTACACATTCCTTAATCAGTTCTATACTGAATGTCCTTAATAAAAATAAGTCATCAATAAAACAAAAATAGTCTGCTATCATTAACTCCAATGCCCTGGACCAGCTGGTTGACACCCTCACAAGGGGTGTCAACATCCTGGATCGGGTACTTACCAATATGGGGAACCATTGTAACTCCCCCACTGTGAGGTCTTCCCTGGTGAGATCACAAATCTGGCTCATTCAAAATAACTATCACACCAACCCCCCACCCCCACCCCCACCCCCCAGCAGCAACTAAACTAAAAAACTTCTCCAAAGCAGATTATATAACCTCTTATGAGATGCTATAAATAGCTACACTGCACCTCCCCCCTCAGATGGAACTGGCAACTATGCCAAGTTCTACACTAATGCTTTATACAAACACCTGTATAACTGCATTGACTCAGTCATACCTGATATTACCAAAACAAGCTCCTCAAGGAAGAACAAACCTGCCTGGTGGACAACTGCCTTTAACAGTCTTTACAATAAGAGGAATAAATTGCTATCTAAGAGTAAAAGGGAGTGAGCCCTAAACTGGAAACACTCCCTCCTCAGGTTAAACAAGCAAATAAGACTTCTTGTGAAGTCCTCTAAAGCTAACTATGAATCCAAATTAGCTTCCTCAACTAAGGGCAAACATAATGCATTCTTTAGTTACATCTGTAACCTAAATGGAAAGGCCCAGATTTGTGCCAAACTGGTAGTTAATGATACCACATATACTGAGCCTTTGGACATAGCTAACCTGTTAGCTGACAAGTTCTGTGAAAATTTCACTCCCCTTTCCCTGCCACATGTTCTCCATGGCATCCCTACCACCTGTCCTCTACCTTGTATCAATAAAGAGCAGGTCATGAATGCCCTCTCTAAAGTCAAAAACACAGCATCTATGGGACCTGATAACATACCAGGCTGTATCCTACATGGGCTCAAACAAGAATTAGCAACACCACTGGGTACTCTTTTCAGTCATAGTATAAGTACCGGCTTCATCCCAGCTGAATGGAAAAAGGCCACCATTATCCCCTCACACAAAGGTTGTGCTTACACTGACCCCATGAACTATAGCCCTATTAGCCTGACAAACCTTATCTGCAAGGTCACAGAGAAAATCATCATGGACTTTACCAACAAAGATATAGGTAATCTCCAAACACTTGACCCTGCTCAGTTTGGATTTGTCAAAGGGAAATCATGCCTGTTAAACCTGGTGGACTTCTTCGAGACAGTCACCAAGGCCCTTGACAATGGGAAATCTGTGCATACAGCCTATCTAGAGTTAGCCAAGGCTTTTGACACTATCCCCCACTCAGGCATCATTGACAAACTCACCCAGCTAGGTATCAACCCTTATATCATTAGATGGGTCACTAACTGGCTCACTGATAGAATCCATATAGTCAAAATAGGGGAATCCACCTCCAACAGCAGACCTGTAACCAGTGGTGTTCCACAGGGAACAATCCTGGGACTGCTACTGTTTTTAATCTATTTTTATGAAGTACAAGCTAAAACTAAAGGTCTGTGGCTGACAAAGTTTGCTTATGACTACAAACTGGGAGTGGTCATAGAATCTCCAAACGATGTCAACATCCTACAAGAGGGTCTTACACAAAGAAATGATTGGTGCCAAAGTCATGGCCTTAAACTCAATGCAAAAAAATGTGTTATCATCCCTTTTGGTAAGAGCGATGTTCATGCTAACTATCACATCACCCTAAGTACGCACTCAGTGGTAAGAGACCTGGGCACAAAGGTTGCCAGCAACCTTACCTTTGATCACTATGTCTCCACAGTGGTAAGAAGGGCATTCTACATGACTCATCTCATAAGTAAGGGCATTTGCCTCCAGAAAAAAAGACGTTATAACCTCCCTGCAGTCTTCTCTCATCAGGCCAATAATTTAGTACAACGCCCCTTTTGGTATGTACCTTTCCATGCACCTGCAGCAATTGGAGGTACCTCAAAGGCTCCTCACAAGAACAATTCAAGGTCTTCAGCATCTGTCCTATGAGGATCATCTGAAATCACTGTCACTTTATTCTGTTTCATACAGACTGCTTAGAGGTGATCTCTGCCTCCAAGGGAATCTTTGACCCTGTTTTATTGGAAATGTTGCATATCCTTAAGTTAAATGGTTCACAGGTTACTTACTCTAAATGCCTTAATCTGGTATGTGTAATTAATAGAACCTGCTGGAGGGACAGATTTGTCTCTTAGAGCTTACCACATCTGTGGAACAAACTCCCGCTTCATGTCAAGCAGAGCACCTCATTGGCCCTCTTCAAACGCAGGCTGGACGATTGGATGGGTAACTGTAAATTCACCCCGCGGGTTCCACCTGTGTCCCTCCTGGACAAGGGCAATAGGTGCTGATTGTGGAAATAAGGGTAAAATTTGGCTAGGCTTGAAAGCACCCTAGGGTCATTAGCCTAGTAACCTCCTATGATCCTATGACATGTTCTGAAAGGCTCCCTATTGTAATTCTGAGACCCATAAGTGCAAGCCCCAGAATTACAATAAAAGTCCAAAAATGTACAAGACAAAAGTGAATGTTGAGCTTTGTTGTTCTCCTTTAAAGTTGTGTTTTGCAAGGTGACAAGTCTTCCTATAACCCCCCACCAGGGGGAGACAGTTCACCTGTACATACACCATTACTCGTGATACCAACTCTGAGATTGCCATACCTTAAAGAAAAGGGAATATTCCAAGCAACTACAATTTCGGACTTAGTATATGTAAATGTGCCTTTTCAGGTATTCAATTTTCTTATTCCAGAATGCACACTAACAAGGCTTTGAATATTAAATGGTGATCATTCTGAGAATTTACTCTGACACAAAGTTACCTTCCCACTTTACCATCATTAATTTATTAAAACTGGGTACCATCACTGTCTCCAATGGTCATCTAAGAACCTGCTAATGCTATTCTCTGTTGAATAAAAAAAATAACAATTAATCATAAAAAGTTCATCTGTGAGTATACCTGCTGTATCTATAAGGAACAAAATCAGGCAAGGTATACCGATATCTTATAAAACAATATAGAGTGCATGCACAGCG
This sequence comes from Protopterus annectens, assembly GCF_019279795.1. Lineage (NCBI taxonomy): Eukaryota > Metazoa > Chordata > Ceratodontiformes > Protopteridae > Protopterus > Protopterus annectens. Next base: position 1,050,231,875 of record NC_056737.1, on the reverse strand, counting down.
AACATAAATGTTTCAGAATTCACAAATGTTTTCCTTATTTCATTCACAAAGTCAAAAGAGTGTTTTATATTAAAAAACACATACAAGCACACACACACACACACACACACACATATATATATATATATATATATATATATATATATATATATATATATATATATATAAATAAAACGTCACTAAAGTCTTCAGTGGTTTCAAGCTCTCAACAAAACTGCCAGAGATTCTCATACATATTAAGTCTGATACTATGGTTTTCAAAGGGAACATTCCTGTTGACTTTGGAATTACCAAATAAAGTGGTAATGTGGGTTTAAAGTCAAATGTTTTTGATCCAAAAAAATTGTTACAGTTCAGATAGCTTGTCACTCAATTTGCTGTAAGCCCTCTTGAAGGTCTTCATCTTAACTTGCAGTTTTTTTCTCATCAACCAAACATACCTTCGATTTTAGCAACATAATGTACTGTGTTAAATGTTCTACTACACTCTTTCCGTAAATTGTTCAGCACCTGTCTTACTTCCAAACTCAAATTATAACATGCCCTTTCTACTGGTATATTCAGCAGGTTTCTCAGTTCATTCTCACAAATAAAAAAATGTAAATAGATATGAGGTCAGTGAGAAGAATTTCAAAATGTCAGAGAGCTGCACTCTTTAAATAATATTGACTACAAATAAACAACTAACTATGAAGTTAATTATCTTCATGTTGGCTGCTCAAAGTAGATTTGAAGGTAGGCAGGAGCCAAATGTTCAGTGGCCTCAAATTCTGTAATGCTGGTCCTCACTGAGAAAATATTTTTAACATTTTAAGACAGTGCAAAAACATATAGGGTGACAGATTTGACAATAAATTACCTTATTTCATTACAGCTTAGTAATGACTCCAGGTGTTTCTACAGTTACACCCTATTAACGACTCTAGGTTTACTATAGTCTGTTGATATTTGCATCTGCAATCCCAAATCCATGCTATGTACTAGCTATTGCAAGATTTCATTTTAAGGCTGATATGATGAGCAACACAACTGCACAGATGCTTGGCCTATGTCTCCTGCTGATAAAGAGCTGTTCATTGATGTTAATTATTGTTCATATAGTAGGTGTTTTTATTATCAAAATGTTCATATCTTTTCAATTTCTCAACAGTCAATTAACAGACAGAACTATTTAGGAAAGCTCACAGTATGTGTATAGATTGACTCGTTTCTGAGATATTGTAAGTTGTTTTAATCCATTTGGCATTAATGGTTAAGGTCTTCACCTTGTCAACACAAAGTACAGGGTTTAATTCTGACCTCAGGTTATTAGCTATGCTTAAAATAGCCCTTCAGGGCAGTTAGCACAGTATTCACTTATGAACCTATTCACTGTGTTTATTATGATGTATAAAACCAGTTTAAGACCTAAAATTTAATGAATATTGCTACTGTAAACATTTATTGGTATGCCACAGCTTATTGTTTATATTTCTTTAGTAACATTTATGAATCCAGAAATATAAACAATTTTTTGAAATATGCTGACATAACTTGATTCTGTCAAAAAGCTCATAGTGCAGTCAATGGAAGTTACAAGTACAAAACCTCTAGAGCTCCATTGGAATTAATGAATTAAGTACATAGTGAAAGGCTTACTTTTATGGAAAGAGCCGAGAGGGGGTCAATAAGTGAGATGAAGAATTTTATATAATAACAGTGGAGAAGATAGTGTGGCTCTACGCGAAATCCATAATCTCTGTATGAAATCTGTAATGTATTTGCTTTATTAGGAATTAAACAGTGGTGCTGTAATCAAATTCAGTTATCACAACTATAAATATTTTGACTAGTAGTATTTGAAGTCTGTGGCACTTGATATAAGATTATATTTCATAGATGTAAATACATTATATTATACAGAGAGAGACAGATCAATAAACTTACATATATTTACACACATACACACACACACACACACACACACACACACACACACACACACACAGACACGTGTGTGTGTGTGTGTGTGTGTGTGTGTGTGTGTGTACACACACACACATATATATATATATATATATATATATATATATATATATATATATATATACATATAGATATAGTGCAAAAAAATGTCTGCAGACAACACTTTCTTACTTCTATATAACTTAGATTTTATTGAAATTATTGTTGGAAACCAAAAGTCTCATTTGTACATAGTGGACAGGACAAACTTAAAACTTCTAGAGTTCAATGTTTTGTGGCTCTTAATAAAATAAAGAACATTAATATGCATAAAAGCTGCAAATACAAAACAAAATGTTAATGTCTTATTTTAGCCTGTTAAAACTTTGCAGTGCAAACCAGTCAGGTTAACGGTTACTTTGATGGCACATTTTTCACAATTAACAACAATTCTTCATTTCACATCAGGAGAGCTTTCACTACTTTTCACCAGCAGTTTGAACACATAATGGGTCACAGTAACACAAACAATTAACTCTCTATCTGCTACTGAGTTCTTGGCAGCTGAATGCTTTCCCCCTTCCTTTCAGGTCTCAAGTAGGAAGTAACAGATAAGAGTTCAGTCACCATCAGGTTTGTTTCTGATGAGTGGCAAAATTCAAACAAGCAAACAAACAAACAAGGAGAAGTTTCTGATGAAGTCTTCCTGTATTTGCATGTGTATGGGAAGTTCTGATCAAATAAACAAGTACTTAATTTGAACTGTTGTGTGCTTCTCTTCCGTGTTCTTATTTACTTTGTTTTTATTTATTAGCTGTTTCTCTCCTTGCTTCATTGTTATTAATTTCCTTGTCTTTACAGCCTTCAAACCTCCCTGCCTGTGCTTCAGAAATATTAAGGGGTGTTGCAGTTCCTCAAGGTTGTCTAAGGTCATATGTGGTTCAGCTAGCGCTTTCCTTATTACTGTTGTTACTGTTACATGTCTGTATTAGCTGTGCCTTGCACAGTGGCATAGTGGATAGTGCTTTCACCTCACGGCAAGTGGTTCCCTGGTTTAATTCTTGGCTGGGGTGTCTTTGGTGTGGAGTATGTATGTCCTCCCAGTGTTTGCATGAGTTTCCACCGGATGCACTGGTTTCTGCCTACATTCCAAAGACATGCATTAGGTAGTTTAGACACTCTAAATTGGCCATAGGAGTGCATGTGCGTGGTGTGAAAGAACTACCATAGCAGGGCTAACCACCCAATGGTATAAACCTCAGCTCTAGATGACTGTCACTGTTAAACTGACGCCCTGACCCCATGTGCAAAAAGAGGTTGTGGATGGATGGATTATCTGTGCCTTTATTTCACTGTTGATACCACTGAATTTACCATTCTAGTTATTTCTTTACATGAGATTAATGCATCCGTGCAGACATCTCTATTTTCCTCAGCACCTCAGAATGCATATATTTATTATTTATTTATTTTATTTCTTATTTTATTTAACATTTGTTGACCGGGAAAGTCCGACTAGGTTCCAATATATATTATATATTTCTTCATATCATCACCACTTTTCTTCACTCATATCATCTTTCTATTGCTCAAAATGACTGTTTAGCTTGACTAACACAGGCAAGAATCTGTCACGTGACCCTGTAAAGGCTTCATAAACACAGTATACATACATACATAGTACAGAAAGGTGAAGACCACAGTTTTAAATTCATTATTTTAAAAGTAATACACCCTCCTCTGCAAGGAGGTGATATTAGGGTCTACCTTATTTTGCTGAAGTGCCATAATATCGAATACCATTTTGTCAATGGTGAAAATATCGAAGCCCACTTTATCGAACCACAGGAGCTACGAAGATCTTCCCAGGGTAAGTAACCTGTTGAGAGAGACAGTGAACTTCGCCCTTTTCCCAACTGTAGTGCAATCTCAGAGTTGGTATATTTAGTTAGGGGGTATGGAGGGTGCAGCCACACACTACTGACGCACTTCCTTGAACTTATTTATTTGCACTTATTTGCACTAGCACTTACTTATTAATAATACAACTTATACAATAGACTTGTCTAATTTACTAATATATACTTATTGCTTTCTTTAGATCTGCTTTTCAGTTGCTAGGCAATTAATATTTCATTTCAGAATTTCATGATATAATTCATTCTGAGTGTTTAAATATTTGTTTTTGGTAATTTTTTATGTTGGCCATGGGCATAGTGAATCTGAAGACATACCTTTGTGGTAGACCAGGCATCAGATTTTATTATCTTGGCATATTTATATTTTGTTACTGCTCATGTGTCATTACTGCACTATGTATGAGATGGCACAGAAGGCAACATGCAGCATTTGTGCTTCACACAGCTTTGTTATTTAGTTTGGTTACTAGATAACGTGCTTCTATACAATGTCTGCATATCCTCCCTGTGTCTGTGGAGCTTTTTGCTGGGTACTTACATTTCTTCCTGAATTCTAAAGACATTTGTAGCTCCTCCAATAGAGAGAGGGAGTGTGTGCGCTGTGTGTGTGTGTGTGTGTGTGTGTGTGTGTGTGTGTGTGTGTGTGTGTGTGTGTGTGTGTGTGTGTGTGTGTGTCTTTGTGCATCCTGGGCTGAAGTACGGGGTCATATACAGGATTAGTTCTCTGTCAGACATCCATTTTGTACTCTGATAGGATCAGGCTGTCTTGCAACTATGGATTGCATAATCTACTGCTTTATTTTGCATTACATTCTATCTGACATGTTTTATTCCACGTCACCAGTCTCAAAACATTTCTTCTTCACCTTTTTACACCATCTTCTGTATTATCTCAGTTGCATAAGTATGTCATCAGCAAACAGGGAAACTTTCTAAATCAGGGATTCTACAAAGTTACTTATAAAGACAATAAATATGATCCCCTCCATACTCTGCCTTCTAATACCAAATGGTAACCATTCCTTCATCTGTTTTAACGTCATTTACTATAACCTCTAGTGTCCTATTACCCAGAGGGGTGTTTTACCCCTGTTACTACTATGGAACCCACCCTAAAACAAGCTTGTTCAGTAAGGCCTTAGATGATAGCATGTCATATGCCTTCCAAAGCCAAAGCTGGATATACTCACCTTGTTAGAATCTGTATGGTGTACCACAGCATTACCAATGTCACAAAAAAACTATAAAAATCCATGTGAACTGGTGCTCACCAGTGATGTCACTGGGAACCCTCTCATGTGCTCCCACTCTTCCTGCCACCCCCTACCCCCATATACACAAGGAAGTGGTAATATTGAATCTTGTTATAATAATGTAGCAAAAGTTTCATGTAGTGGACAATAGCCATGCTACTCAATATAGTACAATCCAAAAATTATATATAAAGCAAATATGCAATTGAAATGTAGGGCTCCCCACTGAAGTGTCAGCACTCGTAACATCAAGTGCCAACACAAAAAAAACCCCACTGAGGATCCAGGAGAAGAACAATATCTCAAACATCGAGCTTTCTGTTAAATGTCTTATTTGCAAGGGAGAAAGCCCCTCTGCACCCCTTGATGTGTGGGGCAAGCCCCACATCCCTGAACTATATATATATATATATATATATATATATATATATATATATATGTATGTATATATATATATATATATATATATATATATATATATATATATATATATATATATATATATATATATATATATATATATATATATATATTAAATCTGAGATCATCATACTTCAGAAAAAATGGTATAGTCTGAGAAATGGTAATCCTGGACTTGGTATATGCAAGTCCATTTTTTTCAGCCAATCTGTCTCCATATTATGGGACTCACTCATGTGGGTCCTGACATTTGAAATTGTTACTAGATATAGTTCTAAGTCAGAGCTGGGCTTCTCTGCAGCTGACCCATGCAAGATGCTTCAGGGAGGAGTGGAGGTAATCAAAGTCCCTAGGTGGGTACCACACAAATGATGTTTTTACCAGTAGATAACAGGTTCACTGCAATGTGAGTAAAAGTTTCTTTATGCCTTTCTATCCATCTCCCACTGATTATCAGTGATCCTTTCCTGCTGCCAAGTCCAGCCAACAGGGGCAAGGGTCAGATTGATTGGGGAGAGAGCATCATACTGCAGGCTGATGGACTTTTAAATCTCTAACCACTGTACCGGTTGCAGGTTCCTTCTCAGTTTTTTTCCAACTGTGAGAAGTGAACATCCCCACCTCTGTGTTGATGTGCCTATACTGAGCCCTACCCTCAAACAGCATGCAATGGGGCACTACGAGACCATGCTCTACCTCTATGGGCAGGCTACTCATCATCTCCCACTATGATCCCGCCCCTTCCAGGCCTGGTATGAACTCCACTGTGCTCTCTGGAATTCTGGCAACATAGTGGCTACAATCCTCCCTAGCAGAGAACCCCCCACCCCACCCCACCCCACCAAGAGGTGCCCCTTCATTTTTCTTTCTCTCTCCTCTTTGGCTTCAACAGTGCTGGGGCTGCTAATCAAACCCAGGTCATCTGGGTAATAGGCAGGGCTCCCTCGTTGTATACCATGGAGCCAACAATGTAACAAAAAGTTGCAGAAAAGAAAATTCTGTTTATGCACCTGTAAATAATAGCTACTTTAAGTATTCAGTATTCATGGTGACTGTGGGAACAGTACTCCATAGGGTAACACCCACTGACTTTGCAGTACTGCCCATGGGTGTGGTACTTCACAAGAAACCACCTACTGACTCAAAAACACTCCCCATGTATGAGGCATTTCACAGAGTATCATCCACTAACTTTGTAGTACTGCCATGGGTGTTGGTGCTTCTCAGAGACCCACCTACTGATTCTGTAGCACTGCCCATTGGTGTTGTACTTTACAGGGTACCACCTGCTGAGTCTGTAGCATTGCCCATGGGTGTAATACTTCACATAGTACCACCTACTGATTCTGTAGCACTGTCCATTGGTGTGATACTTCACATAGTACCACCTACTGATTCTGTAGCACTGTCCATTGGTGTGGTACTTCACATAGTACCACCTACTGATTCTGTAGCACTGTCCATTGGTGTGGTACTTCAGACAGTACCACCTACTGATTCTGTAGCACTGTCCATTGGTGTGGTACTTCACATAGTACCACCTACTGATTCTGTAGCACTGTCCATTGGTGTGATACTTCACATAGTACCACCTACTGATTCTGTAGCACTGTCCATTGGTGTGGTACTTCACATAGTACCACCTACTGATTCTGTAGTACTGCCCATTGGTGTGGTACTTTGCAGGGTACCACCTACTGAGTCTGTAGTATTGCCCATGGGTGTACTACTTCACATAGTGCCACATACTGATTCTGTAGCACTGTCCATTGGTGTGGTACTTTGCAGGGTACCACCTACTGAGTCTGTAGTATTGCCCATGGGTGTACTACTTCACATAGTACCACCTACTGATTCTGTAGCACTGTCCATTGGTGTGGTACTTCACATAGTACCACCTACTGATTCTGTAGCACTGTCCATTGGTGTGGTACTTTGCAGGGTACCACCTACTGAGTCTGTAGTATTGCCCATGGGTGTACTACTTCACATAGTGCCACATACTGATTCTGTAGCACTGTCCATTGGTGTGGTACTTTGCAGGGTACCACCTACTGAGTCTGTAGTATTGCCCATGGGTGTACTACTTCACATAGTACCACCTACTGATTCTGTAGCACTGTCCATTGGTGTGGTACTTCACATAGTACCACCTACTGATTCTGTAGCACTGTCCATTGGTGTGGTACTTTGCAGGGTACCACCTACTGAGTCTGTAGTATTGCCCATGGGTGTACTACTTCACATAGTGCCACATACTGATTCTGTAGCACTGTCCATTGGTGTGGTACTTTGCAGGGTACCACCTACTGAGTCTGTAGTATTGCCCATGGGTGTACTACTTCACATAGTGCCACATACTGATTCTGTAGCACTGTCCATTGGTGTAATACTTCACATAGTACCACCTACTGATTCTGTAGCACTGTCCATTGGTGTGGCACTTCACATAGTACCACCTACTGATTCTGTAGTACTGCCCATTGGTGTGGTACTTTGCAGGGTACCACCTACTGAGTCTGTAGTATTGCCCATGGGTGTACTACTTCACATAGTGCCACATACTGATTCTGTAGCACTGTCCATTGGTGTGGTACTTTGCAGGGTACCACCTACTGAGTCTGTAGTATTGCCCATGGGTGTACTACTTCACATAGTACCACCTACTGATTCTGTAGCACTGTCCATTGGTGTGGTACTTCACATAGTACCACCTACTGATTCTGTAGCACTGTCCATTGGTGTGGTACTTTGCAGGGTACCACCTACTGAGTCTGTAGTATTGCCCATGGGTGTACTACTTCACATAGTGCCACATACTGATTCTGTAGCACTGTCCATTGGTGTGGTACTTTGCAGGGTACCACCTACTGAGTCTGTAGTATTGCCCATGGGTGTACTACTTCACATAGTGCCACATACTGATTCTGTAGCACTGTCCATTGGTGTAATACTTCACATAGTACCACCTACTGATTCTGTAGCACTGTCCATTGGTGTGGCACTTCACATAGTACCACCTACTGATTCTGTAGTACTGCCCATTGGTGTGGTACTTTACAGGGTATCACCTAGTGAGTCTGTAGTATTGCCCATGGGTGTACTACTTCACATAGTGCCACATACTGATTCTGTAGCACTGCCCATTGGTGTGGTGCTTCACAGGGTACCACTTACTGACACTGTAGCAATGCTCAAGGTGTGGTACTTCACAGGTGTAAATGGAGAAGTGTAAGATGGGAAATGTTTAATGTATGTGTAATATTTTCTCTTCTGACAGCCTGGGCCTGTCTTTAGTTTTCTTTCATTGACAGTGTAAATATTGCCAACATGAATATTACCAGTATGGAAAGTTCCAATGTGGAATTTTGGAATTTGTGACTAATAAGAAAAGACACAGATAAAGGATCTGCAGATTCTTAATAAGCAAAACAATACAAAGGTGTTTAGTTTTAATTTATCAGTGCTATAGTTTAATAGATACAAAATATTCTGCCTTGAAGCATTTTACAATATAAAAGAATAACGTTTCTTGTGTTCGAGGAGATAAGACCTTGATTGCTTAGTCTCCCATGTACATGTGTTCTTCACAATAAAGGAGATTATTCTACTCTGCTGAATTGTGTTGCATTGAAATTAGTTTTGATCTTAACAGTTTGGTGCTGTAAAGCCTTGCATTTTTCAAGCAGGTTGTGAGTTAATGCAGCAGAAATCACCTTTGGGCCTACTCTTGACAGGTTTTCTGTCTGGTGCATTTCCAGAGTGCAAGTATGCAACTATATTTTTCCACCTTCTTAAGAGTTTGAATTCTCTACAGGTAAGCTTTTTTGTTGCACAATCTTTGCAATACTTTATTAATTTTGTATGACAGTAAGTTAAATTATATGAGGACAGGTTAAAATTGTGTGAGTGTGGGTTAGAGTACACATATTTCATATGGAAGTGGGATTTAATCACAAAATGATAAATTTCCGTATGAGAGTGGGTCTAATCATATTCACATGAATGAGAGTGGATTTTAATCATAGTTGCATATTATTATATACTGTATGAGAGTAGGTTTTAATGAATGTGAGTGGATAATATTACCATTGTATTGAAATTACAATGGGTGCAAATGTGTGGGTATTAAAACAGCCAGAGTTTGGGATTCCAGACAGACATTTGCTTAATAAATCTGGACAAGACAGCTGTAAATATTTAGTAAAGCAGTCTGAAAGAGAAAGGAAAAAAATTATTCACCTCTTTTTGGTCAGCTTTTAATGACGGACAAGGAGAATCTAAAACTAAGGAAAAGGAACATGTAGTTAGAAGTCTAAAATATAATTCACCTATAAAAAAAAGCTCCAGGCAGCTAACAGAACAGTAAATACATTACAGAAACATGCTAAAGATAAATCTCATGGTACTTGAGGTCTCTATCCTTTAAAACAAGTAGAACAATTAAAAATAACGGTCTGGATCTAGTGCTTCTGGGGCTGTTTATTTTGCACATGTCACAAATCGATCAGGGCTGGGTATGAGGAAGACCTTTAAGATAGGGAATGGTCCCCTCTCAGCAGCCTGTAGGAGACTGAATACAGATACAGAGCCTTTAGGCAATCAGTGTTGGGCAGGGTATTCATCCCTTGACTTCTGCTGGTGAGAAACCTTTTGTGGGCATTCCAGCTGTTGCTAGTGTCTGGTTAGATAAATCCCAAAACAGGCATTGTTTTCAATGATTGGTCTGAGTAGAATGGTGCAATAACTTTCTTGGTCCTGGATGCTATACCCTTACCTATATGTTGGGTGACATAGAATGATTTTCTTATTATCCTAGCTACATATTAGTCAAAAGCCAGACTAATGTGTACATATGTTCCCAGACCTGTCACTACTGGGTCACCTCTTAGGGGCATTTTATCGATGGAGTAACTAACCTGAGTTGACAGTTTGCCAAAGGGCATTACAATGCATTTTTGACATTGAGGTTTGGGCTATGGCTTTAGCACAAGTTATTTGTCTAAGTTAAACCCATTTGCAAGATGTTGGTGTTTTGAGGGTAGTCTGTAAGGGCTCCAAACTTACAATCATCTGTGAACTTGGTGAGCCAGAGGCCTTGAATATTAGCCTCAACTTCCATGAAATAGGTGCCAAACAGCAGCTGGCCCAGCAGGGAGCCTTGGGGTACTATGCTGGTTACTGGTCTCTTAGTGGAGGTGGCTCATCGATCCTGACTTCTTGGGTCCTGTCTGTGAACCAGCCAGTGGTCCAGCAAGTTATGTAAGGATTTACACTTTGCTTGGAGAGCTTATCAACAGTGCCTGAGTGGAGTATTGTATCATATGCCTTAGCCAAGTCAAGATATGCAGTATGCACTGTTTTACCCTCATTCATTGTCCTGGTGTCCCTCATAATGAAGTCTACCAAGTTAAGTAGGCATAACCTTCCCTGAACAAAGCCAAATTGAGATGGATCCAGTGTTTGTAGGTTGCCAATGTCCTTGTTTATCACTTCCATAATAATTCATTCCATGGCTTTGCATATTAGGCTTGATAGACTGATGGGTCAGTAGTTCACTGGGTCATTTGATTATCAGCCCTTGTGGAGGAGAATGACAGTTGTGGTCCTCCAGTCACTTGGAACACTGCCTGTTTCAAGGCTGTAATTGAAGAGTGCCTCAAGTGGTCCTGATAGCTCATATTTTACACTGTTCAAGATAAAGCCAGGGATGTTGTCAGGACCCATGAATGGAAGTGATGTTTTTGACTTTAGTGAGTGCTGTCAGTACCTGGTTCCTGCTGATAGCTGGGGGAAGTGTGCTGGAGGGTATTTCACCTGGTGGAGCTGGGGGGGGGGTGAAGTTTGAGCTGACTGTATTAGCCAGTATGTCACTCTGATCTGTGAAGGTGGTACTGTTCACCACCAGTTCAGCACACTATTGTGTGTTTCCTCTAAGGTTCTGGATGTAGCTGAAGAAGGCTTTCTGACTGTCTTTTGCCTGTGAGGCTATCCCGACCTCATAGTTGGCCTTGTTGGACTCAGTTAGACCTCTTAGTTTCATGGCGGACTTGCTCTTTCTAATTTTGGCCATGAGTTGTCTAATCACTATGAAGCAAAGAGCCCCCCTCTCTGAGAAAGCATGTAGGGGAACAAATTAAAGCTAGTCCCTGTACTATTTTCCCTGATACTTCCCAAGTCACTTCCAGTACTTCTGACCCTCCAAAAAGGATCAGTTTAAAACATTAGATTCTGGCAACAATGAAAGCAACATGCTGTTTCACATTGTGACCAAATGTTAATGAAAATAGCAAATAAGGGTCGACAGTTATATCCAAAACCCAAGCATGCATCTGCGGCAAAACATATCGACAAGTTAAAATGATTTGGTAATAAAAGCATCATTTCAAATAAAAGTACTTTGAAGAAGTTCTAAAAGCTAGTTACACAGTTTCCAATAATCATTGATGGAGAAGAATATAGGTGCAAACCACTTCCTAAGCAAAACTTTGAGGATGCAACAAATTCTGATTAGTCCTCTGATGATGACACCCCCAACACCAGCACATCATCTGATACTCAGATTTATCAGTTCAGGGAGGTACCTAATCCTGCAGTGGCCCAGGACTGTGATGCCAAAAATACCATAGTATGTATGTGGACTTGTGGACTGTAGTAGATTTTTAACCTATTGTGGATTACCTCCCATCCAAATGCACTCAGCTAAATATGATAAAATTTTAGAAGGACACGGGGACAGTTATAAAACCCTGCTATTGGAGACGTGAGCAGTTTTAAAAACTTTTACTCCACCGGATATTTAAAAAAAATATGGGAAAAATCAGCTGTAGGAGATAAGATCCCAAAACACACAGATGAAGGATTCCTAACAGCAAGAGACAATTTATTGAAAGCACTCACAACAGCTTGCCCTCTAACATGTAACTGGACAAGAATTAAAGCAATAATAAGAAAGAAAACACATTTATTCATGTGTATCTTCAGCAGATGATAGATGCATTTGAGGCTTTTCCAGGCCATCTGGAAGTAACAGAAGGAGTGGCAGCCAGTGGGCTGTCAGCAGCACTTGTAGACAGCTTGCTACCACCAATATAGGAACAGACTAAGAAGGTTTGTCTCACTTGACCCAGTCTAGGTATTCAAAAAGTTGGTAACTGAGCACAATATGTGATAGAAAATAAAGTCAGAGAGGAAAAAGAGCAGCAAAAGAAATTTAGTAGATATTCAGCTTCAACACTGCTTCACATGGAAGGGTCAGGGTGAAGAAATCACATGGCCACATCTTTTCAGTCTACCACTCCACTAAATGTCCAAGCACAGCAACATGAGGAAAGACACTCTCCCACTTGGAGTACCATCTGGCAGCCAGATCTATATTAGTTCATCAAAAGACATCTCCATCGAACACCTCTCCATCGACACAAAGCTGAAATTCACTTCCGCAATAAGCAGAATTTTTCCCAGGGTAAGGAAGTAGTTGGCCAGGTCCACAACTTTGCCCTTTTCCCCACTGTAGTTTGATCTCAGAGTTGATATATATAGTTAGGGGAGTGCGGGTTTGATTTAGTGTGTTGTGTGTTCCATTGTGAAACAGAACAATTGTTTCATTGCCCTGGGAAAAAATTCCATGAATTGTAGTAGTGAATTTCGATGGTTTTGTGTCTCTGGAGAGGTGTTCAATGGAGATGTCTTTTGACAAACTAATATAGACACCCAGCAGCTACCAACATGGCAGCGAGATCATTAGGATAACCATGAACAGGAGAAACAGCCATTTCATTTGATTCCTGTGGGCCAACAAGGTGCCTTTGTTAATATTACAGTATGTAATTCTATTCTTCCCTTTCTTGTTGACACAGGAGTGACTCAATCTATGATCACCTCATCACCTCGCTTTCAAACCAAGAAGCATCCTGCAAAAGTATTAATTCAAGAAGCATCCTGCAAAACATTAAAGTAACCAAACTTCCCAAGCCACCAAGCCAGAGGTTCTCTGCCTTTAACCCTCATGGCTGCAGAGCCTTGCTATCAGCCACTACAGGGTCTCAACACTCTCAAACCAAGAAGCATCCTGCAAAAGTATTAATTCAAGAATTATCCTGCAAAATGTTAAAATAACTAAACTTTCCAAGGCACGAAGCCAGCAGGTCTTTGCCTTCACCCCCCTTGGCTGCAGAGCCTTGCTGTCGGCTGTAACATGGTCCCAAAACTCTCATACCAAGAAGCATCCTGCAAAACATTAAATAACCAAAGTACATTTTCTATTTAAGGACTGATAATTCCCTATAATACTTCAGTACATATTTAGCTGCATGCCACCAGGGACACCAGCAACTCAAAGTCCCCCATCACATAGTAGTCCTTATTTTAGTTTTATTGTTATATTTTCATTTCTTTTCACCAGATCCCACTTCTTGGTCCTAAAAGCTGTAATCCCTCTTTTCCCTACTTCCCACTAACACTCTCCTTTCAGTATCTAACTCTGTATTAAGAGCTTAATGTTTACAATATGTACAGCTTCAGCAACTACAGTTACGCTTACTCAGCTTACCCAATCAGGCTGTTACAATCCTGCCTTTCCAAATTGTGTTCAATTGGCTGATAGTTTTATTTGTAGACAACTGCGTGCACACTGAGGACTGGTGCTAGCTGGCTCCATTCCCCCTCACCCCCCTCTGGTTCACTCTGCTCAACTACTCTACACACATTCCCACCCACCCCCTCTTTCATTACATTTATACTTCCTCTAATCACTCCCATTAATTATCCCACACCAATAAAATTGCTGGATCCAATTAACTCTCCAAAACCCCCACACATTCTCTCTACTCCTGCCTACCTAACTCTTCTGTCTGTTCACAATGACTTCCTCTACCAATACTGTCCATAACCTAACATTCTTATTTTTCTTATTTATCCACTCTGCTTTCCTAGCCCTGCTAATTCAAACTACCTCCACACATACTACCATATATACATCGCCACCAAATTCCTCCGCCCAAACCTTGCTATCGTTTGTCAGCACAGCTGGTTACTCAGATACCTCTCCCACTTTATCATATGTCAGCAAAGCTGGTTATTCAAATACCTCTCCCAGTTTATTGTATGTCAGCACAGCTGGTTACTCAAATACCTCTCCCACTTTATCATATGTCAGCAAAGCTAGTTACTCAAATACCTCTCCCAGTTTATTGTATGTCAGCACAGCTGGTTACTCAAATACCTCTCCCACTTTATCATATGTCAGCGCAGCTGGTTACTCAAATACCCTTCCCACTTATTTTATCGTATGTCAGCACAGCTGGTTACTCAGATACCTCTCCCACTTTATCGTATGTCAGCACAGCTGGTTACTCAAATACCTTTCCCACTTATTTTATCGTATGTCAGCACAGCTGGTTACTCAAATACCTCTCCCACTTTATCGTACGTCAGCACAACTGGGTACTCAAATACCTCTCCCACTTTATCATACGTCAGCACAGCTGGTTACTCAAATACCTCTCCCACTTTATCGTATGTCAGCACAGCTGGTTACTCAAATACCTCTCCCACTTTATCATATGTCAGCACAGCTGGTTACTCAAATACCTCTCCCACTTTATCGTATGTCAGCACAACTGGGTACTCAAATACCTCTCCCACTTTATTTGTATGCTGCACTCTAAATACAGCCGGATTAAAACTATCAACTATCCCCTACCAGCAGCAAACTCAAATATTTCCTTTTACATCTCCCTAAACCCCTTTCAAAAAGCAACTAACCAAATACTATTATTCACCTTCTCCGTACCTTAACATAATGAGGAGATATCCATCTCAATCCTGGTCCAAATAACCTCCAATGCTCATCTTAGCTCCAAAAAATCAATATCTTCATCTAATAACAATAAACACATGTAGTATTTGTAACATAATTACTGAATTTCAGGCATGGGTAACTACTCACACCCCAGGCTTCATAGCAGTAACTGAGACATGGCTAAAACCACATATTGCTGACACTGATATTCTTACACCAGGGTATAACATCATTCACTCTGACAGACTTCGCGAAAAGGGCAGGGGCATGGGGCATTAACAATTACAACCTACCACAAACCACTCTCTTCTTTTGCTAACCTTGAAATTTTACTTACATCCCTTCATATGAACAACAGTTCCCTACTGATTTGTCCTTAGGTTGTTAAATGCATATTCATCAACACCTAAGCAATGAACGCTTAAAATAGCAAACAGCCACATCATCAAATTCTTTCCTCGGGAAAGAATTTGCATGGCCGTGCTCGGGGATTTGGCTTTCCCCAATGTAGAGCAGTCTCGGAGTTGGTATATTTAGTTAGGAGGGTGTGGGGGACTATGGGTATGGGGGCGAAGCCCCTCACTATGTTTGGGTGTGTTTGTTTATTTTGTTTGCAGATGGCCAAGTGAATTCTTTCCCTAGGAAAGAATTCGATGATTTGGCTGTTCGCTGTTTTTAGCTTTCGACGCTTAGGTGTCAATGATTTTGGATTCGACAACCTAAGCTGTCAATGTTATGATATAGATGCTGAACAACAATAAACACATATGTATAGCTGTACTTTACATTCCCCCCAGGCTATAACATTCCCGTTCTTGAAGATTTCTTATCCTGGATAAACCACAGTATCTCACAAAAAACATTATCCTAGAAGACACCAACATTACTGGCAAAACCTAACTTCCAACTTTCCAGTCAACAGTATAAATCTGCATAGCTTCACGCAGCTTATTACAACTCTTACCTATGGTCTATGCACACCTTCAGATTCTACCTTAGATTGGATACTAGTGGCCCACCCTCATAATTACTCAAACTCAGGCACCCTACCAAACATACTAAGTGACCACCTACCAGCGTAAATACCATAGAACTCACACCCAAATAGCCAAAACACACTCCTACAAAATATCTAGAAATCTCACCCACTTTGAATAGACCACTTTCATAAACATATTGAAGGCTATAAACTGGGTTCCACTAACAACTCTTCCCTTAGATGATGCTGTAAATTATTTTAACAAACTCTTTCTAGCAACGCTTAATATCCTAGTCCCTATTTGAACCAAATAAACAAACCTTAACCATGCCTCTTGGTTAACAAAACAGACCAAGCAAAATCTCCTTCACAGAGATCGAGGATGGAAACAATGGCAAAAGAATAAAACACAACAAAACAAGATTAACTACAAGCAACTTAGGAATAAAGCCAAGAAACTAGTCATGCAAAACAAAAAAAAAAACATTTTCTCTAAGCTAACCACCCTAAATAACAACCCCCAAAAAGTCTGGAAATTTGTCTCCACTCTGCTTAATCCAGGCACTTTACAAAACTCATCTCCCTCACCTGATACGAACCCTCAACAAATTTCCCATAATTTCAACACTCATTTTATCACTACCATTCACAAATTAATCAAAGATTTGTCAACAAACATAAACTTAAATTCCCAGGGCACAGATAGTTCTGTACATGACAACACCATCTTCCTTTCCTCAAACACTTCTTGCAATCCACATACAACTCCTTCCTTTACAATTCAACCAGTGCCCACCTCTCTAATATTCAATCTCCTAACCAAACTAAAACACTGCTCTCTTTCCACTGCTAATCTGCCTCCAGAGTATTTACATCTTGCTGCAAATGCAAATGCATATCCAGTTAGCATTCTTATAAATCACTCCATCTCAGAATGTTATGTTCCCCACTTGTGGAAGAAATCTGTTATAACTCCATTACATAAAGATGGAAATTCTCATGACCTCTCTAATTATCGGCCTATTTCTATACTCTCTCCATTATCAAAAATCTTAGAAAAAGGTGTACAGATTCAACTACTTAAATACCTTTCTGAAAATGACTTTCTTGCCCCCAACCAACATGGTTTCCCCTCTGCTCACAGCACTATCACAGCCCTTCTCTTTCACTGATACTGTAAACAAAGCCATTGATGCTGGTCTCCCTACTTCAGTAATCTTACTGGATCTAGTAAAGGCTTTCGATACAGTGTTACATACCAAACTGCTAAACCAGCCAGCAAAGCTAGGTTGCTCCCCCGATTCTTTCACTTGGTTCTCCTCTTACCTAAACAATAGGGAACAATCAGTCAAATGGCAAAATGAAAAATCAGAGTATCAGGTAAATAATTTAGGAGCCCCACAAGGATTCATTCTAGGGCCCCTACTCTTAAATACATTCATCAACAATCTTCATAACACTACCCAACAAAGTAGATTCGTCCAATATGCTGATGATTCTGCCATCATATCAACCTCCAATTATTTCTTGAACCTCCTTACAACTACACAAAATGCATTCACAGCCATAGAAATCTGGCTAAATAATGTGCAACTATTGTTAAACCCCCAAAAAACAAACTCTTACTTTTTTCAACAAAACCACCAGCAATCGATTTCAAACTTTTTTCACTAGATAATACAGAAATTGAAATTGTGAAGATGGCAAAATTATTGAGCATAGCAATCGACAATAAACTCACATTTGAGCCACATATTCTCAACACAATAAAGAAAACTAACTTTAAACTAGGCAAACTTTACCGTCATAAACTCTACCTAGACAACCACACCAGAAAAAAAATGGCTAGTACCTTACTTACCCCTTCTCTTCTATATGAAAGTGCCATTTTTACTAACCTTCACTCATCTCTTAGTAATAAACTGCAATCTTGCTATTACAAAATAGCTAACTTTGCCTCAGGAAAGCCTAACCACACACAACATTGTCAAGCAATCTCAGAATTGAACTGGCTTGAAATTCACCACTACCTCAGTTATACCCAACTGACTCTAGCCCACAAACTAATTTTTAAACCCAACAGCTGCCCAGCACTTCACTCCATCCTACAAACGTATATTCCTACCTGAAATCTTAGATCATCCAGCAAACAGCTTTTAAATGTAACTAAACTCAATAAAAGAGCTGGACAAAGTCTATACTCCCACAGCATTGCTAAACTATAGAATACCTTGCCCTACCAAATAACTCAAATTGTTTAAAAAACTTTAAATCAACTTTAAAAAGCCATTACCTCAATAACCTTGCCCTTGAGTACTAACAATAAGCCACCTTAAACCTGCTCCTTAATGTATGTGAAATATCATAAATCATATTCTATTTGGATGGCAACTAATCTCTGTCTCATATATTGCTGTGCAATTTTTTGCATTAGTATAAACTTTGAACTGTATTGTAATATTTCTCTACATTTTGATGTAATATGCTACTTCTATGTTATTTCTGTTAAATTTGGTATTTTGTACTAATTGTTTGTGGAGCTTTTCTCCCCAGGCCTCCACTGGAAATGGGTTTCTAACCAAGTGGACATTCTCGGTCAACAAATGTCAATAAATAAATAAATAATAAATATAGAACACCTCCCATGCTCAGAGAAGTCAGTTCAGGTATGGGTGTTTCTGGGGTTCCTTTGGATTACCCAAAGACAAGACTTATTCCCATTCAGATATGTTCATTAAAAGAACAACATACCTCCATTGTAAGAAATACAATATTGCCCCTTTAAATCTTTTAGGAAGAGATTTATTGCATAAATTATGTTGTGCTGCATTTTGCACTCCTGACAGAGTTTTCTTAAATATTCCAAATAAACCTTCCCCTTTGGGTCTGTATTCAGCTAATATCTATGCAGACAAAGATACACCTTTTGCAGCATTTAGATTGGAATAGACCTCTACTATGGCTGAGTTGGGTGGACTGGAAACCAAACATCTGCAACTGTGGACTACCTATGACAACGAGGTAGGATTCATAAAAGATGCAGAACCAGTTAGAGTTATTTTGAAAACCTTATGAGTATCTATCTATGGTTGCTCTGTATCCCTTATCAACTGAGGCAGCGATAGGAATTGAACCTGTCACTTCTGCATTACTTTCACAAGGAATAATTGTCCTGACTAGAATCCCATGTAATACATTTATTTTACCAGTTAGGAAAACAGATAAGAACACCTTAAGATCTGTACAAAACTTAAGGGCAGGTAATTCCATAGTAGTGATAACATTTCCTGCAATGCCTAACCGGGCTACAGTTCTGTCCCATTGACAGCTACCACAACATATTCCTCTGCTTTTTTCCCTATTTCTATTCACCCAGGGAGTCAGCAGTTACTTGCCTTCATATACAATGGAAAAATATGCATGGACAAGACAACCTCAAGAAAATGTAGAATCACCTACTCTTTTCTCTAGAGAAATAAAAAAAACAATTAGATAAAATTCAATTTCCATGTGGGTCTATCTTAATACAGTATGTGGAGATCTACTTTTAGCTTCTGATTCTTACATTATTTTTCTTCCAATAAAATTAGCAGAACTGGAATTTAAGCTTAGCAAATGAAAGCTGCAGTAGTGGAAGCCACAAGTGCAATGCCTAGGACATGTGACTTCAGAAGGCTCCAGGCAAATCTTACCTTCATCCATTACTGATATCCAGGAAGCACTTTACATTAAAACAGTTGTGGGCCTCTCTGAGACTGGCAGGTTACCACCAGCAATGGATTTTTAATTGTGCAAAAGTAGTAAAACTATTAGAATTACTAAAGAAAGACACTTCTCAGCCCTTGTCCCTGTCAAGAACATCATAAACAAGTTTTTGCCCAACTAAAAACTTTACTTTCTAGCCATCCTGGTCTTGGGTTACCACATTATTCAAATATACTTTTTTCTTTTCTGATATTGGCACAACATAGAAAAGATGGCTTTAGACCTGTTGCTTATTTCAGTACAAATCTCAGTCCTGTAACAGCAGCCCTCCCCCACTGCCTGAGGGCAATGGCCACAGTGGCCTGTATAGTAGTAATGATGGCTCCCCTAACTTTTGGACACAAGTCTTTGTGGCACTATTGCATTCTGTAGAAGAATTGTTACTAAGAACCAAAATGCAATATTTATCTGCTACTCAACTGTCTAAATATGAATTATCTTTGCTTAATAACTATTTACAAGTCATTAGATGTCCAACTCTTAACCCTTGCTTCGTTAATTCTTACAGCAGATGGAGAACCACATGATTATGTTTTTGTAGTTACCCATGTGCTTCCTCCTAGATCAGATTTTAAAGATGCCCCATTACCGGATTCCAAATTACTTCTATTCGTTAATGGATCCTATGTTTGAAGAGAAGACAGCACTTTAATAGTAACATTTTCCGCGTGTACAAAGAATAAAGTACTGTTAACAGAACAGTTAAACGGAAATGTGTCTGTACATGTACCTGAACTTGTAGCCCTTACCTGAAGTATGCAAATTAGCAAAGGACAAAACAGTAACAATTTTCACAGACTCTAGTTATGCTTATGGGGTACTTCATGTTTTTTGGACACTTCGGAGAGAAAGGGGGTAGCTGACATCAGGAGGAACAATTATTAAAAACCCTGTTTTTCTTCATGAGCTGGCGAAAGCACCTTTGTTACCCAAGGAAGTTACTGTGGTCAAGTTTGCTGCACATTAGACTGATGATTCTTACATTTCAAATGGTAATAATTTTGCGGAAATGGTGGCTACACAAGCTGTACTATCTTATCCTGTTCAGGCTTCATTTTGCAGCAAAAACAGGAAACTAACATACCTGTTTCTTTATAGGAATTGTTGCCTTTTTAAAATCAAGCTGATGATTCCAAAAGGGTAATGTGGATCCGTGATGGCCGTAACCACTCTCCAGATTCAATGTGGTGCCACCCAGATGGGAGGCTAGTAGCCCCATGCTCCTCTATAACTTAATCACCCTCTCATTTGGAGAAAATGCATTAATTAGACATATTTTGATTGATTGGTATGCCGCCTATGTTTCTGAAGTCATTCAACATTTTGTGAATAACTATATCACGCTCAGAGTATAATTTGTCAAAAAGTGTTTGTGTCCCTGCACAGTCTTTGAAAAAGCTGTGGGGACCTTTTTGTTGTGTACAGTGGGATTTCACTGAACTTCCAGAGTCTCAGAAATTTAAATATCTCTTGGTAATTTATAGGATCATAGGATCATAGGAGATTACTAGGCTATCGACTCAGAGGTCATTTTAAGCCTAGCCATTTCAACCCAATGTAATACCATAGATGTACTAGTCAATACCCATGATTGCATTTAGTGATGACTGATTATATCCAGGAGGGCTGTGGGCACTATCCCTGGTAAGAATTTACAGTGCCACATCCACTCATCCAGGTTCCTCTTGAACAATTTCATAGAGGTGCTATGTTTCACATGGTTTGGTCGCCTGTTCCAAAGATGTAATAGTCGCTGGGAGATAAATCTGTCCCTCCAGCATGTCTTATTTAAGGTGCAGATCATATTTAAGTCCCTGGAACTTGTAGCCCTAGACCCATTTGATTTATAGATATGCAGTAAGTTCATTAGGTTTGGGTCTTGGGTTGCTCTGTAGGCCAGGCATACGTGTCCCTAAGAAGTCTAGACAATACAGAGTATAGTGGCAGGGATTTTAGTCAGTCTATGTAAGACATATGTTGGAGGCCCTTTATCTTCTTTGTTAGAAACATCTGAGGTCTCTCTAATTGCTGTAGATACTTAGTATTGTACATACTGAATGGGGTGTTATACTCAATTATGGGCCGGATAAGTGCCGTGTATAGGGGGGGTTATAACTTCTTTTGCTCTTGAGGTGATGCCTTTACTAATCAAGTGAGCTACATGGAAAGCTTTTCTTCCAATGGTGGGCATGTGGTGGTTGAAGATATCCCAGGTGCCTTACAACTTCATGGGTACTTAGGGTTTTGTTATTGATTTGACATGTGGTGGTTGAAGATATCCCAGGTGCCTTACAACTTCATGGGTACTTAGGGTTTTGTTATTGATCTGATAGTGTGAAGGGACATTGATTTGACATGTGGTGGTTGAAGATATCCCAGGTGCCTTACAACTTCATGGGTACTTAGGGTTTTGTTATTGATTTGATAGTGTGAAGGGACATTGTGACATGTGGCGGTTGAAGATATCCCAGGTGCCTTACAACTTCATGGGTACTTAGGGTTTTGTTATTGATTTGATAGTGTGAAGGGTTTGACATTGATTTGACATGTGGCGGTTGAAGATATCCCAGGTGCCTTACAACTTCATGGGTACTTAGGGTTTTGTTATTGATCTGATAGTGTGAAGGGACATTGTGACATGTGGCGGTTGAAGATATCCCAGGTGCCTTACATCTTCATGGGTACTTAGGGTTTTGTTATTGATTTGATAGTGTGAAGGGACATTGTGACATGTGGCGGTTGAAGATATCCCAGGTGCCTTACAACTTCATGGGTACTTAGGGTTTTGTTATTGATTTACATCTTCATGGGTACTTAGGGTTTTGTTATTGATTACTTAGGGTTTTGTTATTGATTTGATAGTGTGAAGGGACATTGTGACGAAGGAAATGATGATGCATTTCTTTGCATTCAATGTGAGACTGTGACTAATACACCAGTCATTCATCGTGTGAGGCCATCCTGGAGTATACTGACATCATTTGGGGATTCAATGATTGCACCTAGTTTGCAGTCATCTGCAAGCTTGGTCAGCCACAACCCTTTAGTTTTGACCTGAATGTCTGAGAAGTATATACCAAACAGTAGGGGACCCAACACTGACCCTTGTGGCACCCCACTAGTGACAAGTCTGCTGGTTGATGTGGAGTCACCCACTTTGATAGTTTGTGTCCAGTTTGTGAGCCAGTTGGCAACCCATCTTACAATGAAGGGGTTTACATTCAGTTTTCTAAGTTTATTGGCAATTCCTGAATGTGGGATTGTGTCAAAAGCCTTTCCAAAGTCGAGGTATGATGTGTGCACAGATTTGCCCTCATCAGTGACTTTGGTCACACTTTCAAAGAAATCCACCAGATTTAATGGGCAGTATCTGTCCTTCACAAAGCTAATTTGAGTAGGATCCAGGGTTTGGAAGTCACCTATGTCTTTATGAGGTCCATAAGGATATGTTCCATGGCCTTACAGATGAGGTTGGTCAGGCTTATGGGTCTGAAATTCCCTGGGTCTGTTGCTAGGCCAGCTTTGTGGAGGGGAATAACTGTAGCTGTTCTCCACTCCATAAGAACAAAGCCTGTGGTTAGGCTATGACTGAAAAGGGTACTTAGTGGTGATGCTAGTTCATGTTTTAGCCTTTTTAGAAGACAGACTGGGATGTCATCTGGTCCCATAGAGGCTGTGTTCTTTGCTTTGGATAGGGCCGTCAGGACGACTCTTCAGATTGGGGGAGGGTTTGTTGTAAGTTAGGAGGGGATAAGGGAGTGACATTTTTGCCAAACCTATCCGCTAGCAGGTTCACTGTCTCTGTGGGGTCAGTGTGTGTGATACCATTGGCCACCAGTTCTGTACCTGCTTGGGTCCTACCTTTTAGGTTACGTATGTAGCTTTAAAAGACCTTATGTTTATCCTTGGCAGTACTTGCTAGGTTTCTCTCAAAGGAGCTCTTGGAGGATTTGACAAGTCGTCCAATTTGCCTGTTAAGGCTGAGGAGGGTGCTTTTTCCATTGTTGCGTCCTTGTCTTTGTTTTCTTGGCCAGCAGCTTTTTGCATTTATTGTAGAGTTTGTTGATGCTGTCCATCCACCATGGCAGCTTGATTTTACTTGGGGCTCTGGCTTTCATTCTGTCTGGTACTGCCAAGTTTATACACTTATGCAAGTGATTGTATGGGGCTTTAGTGTAAGCTTTGGCATAGTTACCACTTTCAGCTTGGGGTGGGGCTTGGAATGCATTTATACCTTCATCTAGGAGGGCATAGTTTGCCTTGGTAAAGTTTTGTAGTCTGAGTTCACCCTTTGTAAGTTCTGGTGTTAGTGTCAGTTCGAAGGTGACTAGTTTGTGGTCAGTTTTAACTAATGAGGGTCCAACAGTTGCAGCAGTGCACCTGTTTGACATGTTGGTGATGACCAGATCTAGAATGTTTATTCCTCTTGTCAGGGTATGGAGAATTTTCTCCAGGGCATTTGAATTCACAAAGTCAAGGAACTTTTGTGCTAGGGAGTTTGGGCTACAGTAGGTTTCCCAGCTGATGGTGGGATAATTGAAATCCCCCATAACCAGAGTGTTTAGTAAAATTTGGATTGTCTTCAGTTTGGTAAGTAGACTTCATGGATGTCATGACTCATGGAGGGGGATCTATAACTGGCTAGGACTTGAATGGGGGTCTTACCCACCATAACCAGGACCTGGAGTAACTCCATGGAGTTGTCCAGTCTAACTAGACTTGAGGTGAATTTATCTCTAATACAGATTGAAACACCACCTCCTTTGGTTTTTCACACATTCATTTTGCGGTCTAAAGGTGTGGAAGGCATTGTAGCCTTGCAGTGTTGGGCTACTCACTGAGGCCTTAAACCAGGTTTCTGCGACTGCACAGACATCTACATCTTCTAGTGATAAAAGTGCTTTCAGGAAGTACAGTTTTTGGTTTAAGCTCCTAGCATTTAACAACATGACCCTTATTTTGTTTTGATTGGTTAATTTCACATTGGTAATGTTGTTTTTGAGACATTGCTTAAAAAAGGCACTATGGGGAGGCAAGAACCTCTGCCAGCAGCTGAAAGCCTAGGGGTGCCAGGTATAAACCATTTCTGACAAAGCAGCAAGGTTTGTCTACCATGGCTTCCCAGACAGACAAGAACTGGATCCCCTTGGAATGACACCAAAAACTAAGCCAATTATTGAAATAAATCATGTTTTGTTTATACTGTAACATCATTCTTGGTGAGGGTAGTATGCTTCTCAAGGCTAGGGGCATACCTGCCTGGGACACATACGTAGAGAGCTCAACCATGTCTCACTTCATATAGTCCAGTGAGGTATATCTCAGGTCATTCACACCAACATGAACTATGACAGAGTCATAACGGTACTTGTTGCTGAGAGGCCTGAGTGTATGCATGATTTGGCGAGTCCTGGCACCTGACAGGCAGATGACTGTGACTTTATCTTTGTCCATCCTGGTGAGTGGGACATCTGTGTGCCTCACTATTGAGTCTCCAATAACAAGAAAATTTGGTTTTTAATGTTGCACCTTACAGGCTTGGTGGGTGAGACACTGGTGTTTCTATGTGTCATGGGTGCTATGTAGACTGTGTTAGCTGTAGCAGACTTGTGTTTTGAAGGTCTCTGGTGTTACGGTAAGTTTTTCGAAAGAACCTCCGGATATGTGGATTTACATGTTTGATGAGTAGTATGTGTGTGAGTAGTGGTATGTGTATGAATAGTGTTACTATGTAAATATGTAGTGGTGGGTGAGTTGACAACCTTCTCCATGTTATTGTTTTAAGTTTATGGACTCTAGATTCTTGGTATAAATATATCTCCCACACTCTGTACTAGATTGTGTGTTTTCTAGGTGGGTTGAAGCTTACTCTTGTGCGAGAAATGATGCAACTACAGTCATCAAGCAACATGCAACTGCAGTCATCAAGAAACTTTTTTCAAGAGTTAATAAATACCCAGATTCTACATTCCTTGTTGTATTCAGTCAGACACAGGGACTCATTTTACATGTCAGGTTGTACAATAAGTATGCAAAGTTTTACAAGTAAACATGCAATATCTTGCCTGCAGAGGCCCCAAGCTTCAAGATTTGCTGAAAGCATGACTCTGACTTTAAAAAGAAGTCTTTCTAAATCATGTGAAGAAACTGGTCTCAAATGGCCAGAGGCATTGCCTCTAGTATTATTTAGTGTAGATAGTGCAGTTAGTGGTACAAAAAGTATTAATTAGTGTATGTAGTACAGTTAGTAGTGCTAAAAGTATTATTTAGTATACATAGTGCAGTTAGTGCTAAAAGTATTATTTACTGTATCTAGTGCAGTTAGTAGTACTAGTAGAATTATTTAGTGTATGTAGTGCAATTAGTACTACTAGTAGGATTGTTTTGTGTACATAGTGCAGTTAATAATACTAGAAGTATTATTTAGTGTACATAATGTAGTTAGTAGTACTAGTAGTATTTTAGTGTATGCAGTGCAGTTAGTAGTGCTAGAAGTATTATTTACTTTACCTAGTACAGTTAGTAGCATTAGTAGTATTATTTGTTGTATGTAGTGCAGTTAGTAGTGCTAGAAGTATTATTTACTTTACCTAGTACAGTTAGTAGCATTAGTAGTATTATTTGTTGTATGTAGTGCAGTTAGTAGTGCTAGAAGTATTATTTACTTTACATAGTACAGTTAGTAGCATTAGTAGTATTATTTGTTGTATGTAGTGCAGTTAGTAGTGCTAGAAGTATTATTTACTTTACCTAGTACAGTTAGTAGCATTAGTAGTATTATTTGTTGTATGTAGTGCAGTTAGTAGTGCTAGAAGTATTATTTACTTTACCTAGTACAGTTAGTAGCATTAGTAGTATTATTTGTTGTATGTAGTGCAGTTAGTAGTGCTAGAAGTATTATTTACTGTACCTAGTACAGTTAGTAGCATTAGTAGTATTATTTGTTGTATGTAGTGCAGTTAGTAGTGCTAGAAGTATTATTTTGTGTACATAGTGCAGTTAGTAGTACTAGTAGTACTAGAAAATATTCCCCACATGAAATTCTCATGAGAAGACCTATGAGAATGCCAGCAATACCCTTGCCCCAAAACTTGGAGTTACAAAAAGTTGGTGAATCTGTTTTTCTTTATTGCAAGTGTCTTTTCTCTGTTCTACAGCACATACACCCCACAACTACAGAAGTTCAACAGCAGCCTAGCCCAACTTCCTATAATGATGTTTCACTAGGAGACCTGGTATTCATCAGAACATTTTCAAGAAGCTACTCCCTTCAAGCAAGACTTAAAGGACCCTTCCTGGTTTGGTTTGCAACCACTATAGCCATCCAATGGAAAGGATCATCCACTTGGATTTATGTGATACATATCAAAAAAGCTCTACCTAGTGAGGGATATCAACAAAATGCGAAAGTTGTCATTCCATTCATTAATAATAAGCTCATTGCATCCTGTACCAAAAGAAAAAAACAGGAAAATTGACGTATCCGGAAGTGAGACCTAGTGATTCAGCAATGTCAACATTGTCGGAAATAAGGCTTAGTGATTCTTTAAAAACATCGACAACATTATTGGAGGTGAGAATTAATGATCCAGCAAAGTCATCTAAAATGGACCATGAGTGGAAATTGGCTCAAGATCCAGGCAATGATTCAAGTGACTAAGTATTACTTGTGGAACTACAACTAGCTAAGAATTCAGGATGTTGTCTGTTTGGGAATTAATAGGTTCATAGGTTCATAGGTAGGTACTAGGCTATCAGCCCAAAGGCCTAGGTAAGTATAGCCAACAAGGTTACCTGGCTTATGCCACCCAAGAAAGTTATTTTCCTG
This sequence comes from Protopterus annectens, assembly GCF_019279795.1. NCBI lineage: Eukaryota > Metazoa > Chordata > Ceratodontiformes > Protopteridae > Protopterus > Protopterus annectens. The sequence goes on along the minus strand of NC_056737.1, from coordinate 1,050,203,965 downwards.
TGCCCCTGTCGAACAGAGGCACAGAAGTGATCCCTGGGGTATATTTCCTATTTCCCATCCACTTATCAAGATTTTTCTGGAAGAGTGCTAATGAGGAACTTTGCTTGACATAGATGGGTAGCTTGTTCCAGAGTATGGGAAGTCTCCGGGACAGGAATCTATCCCTCCAGCATCTGTTTGAGGCCAGTAATCCTCTTTGCTGCAGCTGTCTTGTGAGGAACATTCCAAAAGGGGCGTTGTACTCTATAATGGGTCTAATGAGTATCAAGTAGAGGGGAACAATGACCTCTTTTTTCCTAGATGAGAACCCTTTTGTGATGAGGTGTGCCATGTAGAAGGATTTCCTGACTACTGTGGTGATGTGATTATCAAAGGAGAGACTACTGTCCACCTGAGTCCCCAGGTTTCTTATCACACATTCGGCATTAAGTAGACTGCCGTCTACGTGGTAGTTCATGGGTACAGAGTTTTTACCAAAGGGGATGACAATGCACTTTTTGGCATTGAGCTTGAGGCCATGGCTCTGACACCAGGCATCTGTCTCAGAGAGGCCCTTCTGTAGGATGTCCACATCATTTAGGGACTAATCTATGGCTCCTAGTTTGCAGTCATCTGTGAACTTCATTAGCCAAAGGCCTTCTGTGTTAGCCTGTACTTCAGAGAAGTAGATACCAAACAGGAGAGGTCCCAGGACTGAACATTGTGGTACTCCACTTGTCACTGGTTTGAAGTTAGATTTGGAGTCTGCAACTTTTACAGTGTCGGTTCTGTCAGTGAGCTAATTGGCAACCCATCTTGTGGCGTAGGGATTTATAGCTAGTTTAGTGAGTTTAGTTATAATTCCAGAATGGGGGATGGTGTCAAAAGCCTTGGTGAGGTCAAAAAAGGCTGTGTGAACCACCTTACCCTCATCTACACCTTTGGTGACTGCCTCAAAGAAGTCGATCAGGTTCAGGAGGCATGATCTGCCTTTCACAAACCCGAACTGGGTGGGGTCCAGAGTTTGGAGCTTACCAATGTCTTTATTTATGAGTTTCATGATGATACATTCCATGGCCTTACAGACCAGGCTCGTCAGGCTAATAGGGTGATAGTTCCTGGGATCAGTGGTGGCTCCTCCTTTATGGAGTGGGATAACTGTTGCTGTGTGCCATTCAGTGGGTACATAGCCTGATGTGAGACTATGATTGAACATGGTACTTAGGTGGAGAGCCAGTTCGTTCTGAAGTTCGTGTAAAACACAGCCTGGGATGTTGCCCGGTCCCATGGATGCTGTATTTTTGGCTTTATCGAGTGCAGCTTTTACCTGCATAGTTGTGATTACAGGGACTCTGCATTCTTCCTGTATAGATATGGGCCCTTTAGGGGGTGAGAGGAGGGTAAAGTTAACACTGAACCTTTCTGCCAGGGTGTTGGCAATATCAGTTTGGTTCTGTAATTTTCATGCCGTTGTGCTGTAACCCAGAGCAGATCTGGGTGTTGCTATTGAGATGCTTGACATAGCTATAGAATGCTTTGTGGTTGTCCCTAGAATCAGTGGTGATTTTGTTTTTGTAGCTAGTTTTGGAGGATCTTATAAGGGATCTCAGCTTTTTACTGAGGCTGACCAGGGAACTCCTCCACTCATGGGATTTTACTCTCTTTTGCAACAGTTTCTTCCTTCTGTTGTAGAGTTGTTTATGGCAAGGGACCACCAGATTGGCTTGCTTTTTTTTGAAGGATAGTGTCTTGGTTCTGTTTGGGATAGCACGATCCATGCAGTCATGTAAGTGCTTATAGAGTGCATCTGTGTAGGATTCAGCAGTCGTAACTGTATTGTCCATCTGCATGGGTGTCATGAAATTTACCACTTCTGTCTTAAGAAGCATGAAGTTGGCTTTGGAGAAATGTTGTACCATGATTTCCTTAATGGGGGCTGGGAGTGGGATGTGGATTTCCCAGTTAATGGTGGGGTAATTGAAATCGCCCATTATTAGGGTGTTTGATTGAACCCTAATATTTTCCAGTATATCAAGAAAAGAGGAGTGGGAATCCTGGGGGATCTGTAGCAAGCTACAATGTGGATTGCCCAGAGTTAGTTGCACTTGGATAACCTCGGATGCATTATGCTGAGCAACTATCCTGGAAGTGTGGATAACCTTAATGAATATGGACACACCTCCGCCTTTGGTGTTCCGGTCCAGGTTAGGTGACTGAAAAGTGTGGTATGAGTTATAGCCTGGTAATGCAGGGGTGCTCTCTGGACCTTTGAACCAAGTCTCAGTCACTGCACAGATATCGATGTTCTCCATTTTAAGGAGTGCCTTGAGGGAGTGCATTTTGAGATTTAGACTTCTAGCATTGAGTAGCATTACCCTCAGTTTTTGCTTGCCTGTTCCTGTTACAGTGGTGAATTTGTCATTTGAACCTTGCCTAAAAAAGGCACTATAGGGGCAGCAAGAGCCTCATACAGTATCCAGAATCCCAGGGGTGACAGGTGCAGGCCATCTCTGGCAAAGCATCGTGGTCTGTCGACCATGTCGTCCCAGGCAGACAGATACTGGATCCCCTTAGAATGACATCAGAAGCTTAGCCAATTGTTGAAGTCAATCATTTTGTCCTTCTTTTGCAGTATCATTCAGGGTGATGGCAGGATGCTACTCAGGGCTAGGGTCATACCTGCCTGGGCTACAAGATTGGAGAGCTCTTCCATGTCTCTTTTCATGTAGAACAGGGAGGTAAGTCTCAGGTCATTCTCACCAACATGGACAATGACAGAGTCTTATTTGTACTTGTTGTGAAGTGACCTGAGTGCGTGGGTTATGTGGCGGATCCTGGCACCCAACAGGCAGCTGACAGTAACCTTCTCCTTGTTTAGCCTGGTGAGTGGGACATCAGTGTGCCTGATTATAGAGTCACCTATAACTAGTGTGTTGGGTACGTTGTTTTTCCTTATGGGCTGTGGTTAAGTGGCACACTGAGTATGTGGGCTATGTGTCATTTGGGTTGTGTTGGGGGTGGAGGTTGCTTGCTTTTCTGCTTTGGAGTCTCTGTTGCTTGAGCAGATTATTATTGAGAGCCTCTGTGAATGTTTTTGTGTTTCTATGTGTGGATTTTGGTGGTGTAGGTTTAGTGGGACTATGTGATAAATATGGTGTGGTGCAAGTGTTTACCTTCTCCTCTTGACTGTCAAGTTCAGTCTTGGTTGGAGATAACTGTACCTCCATTTTGGCTAGATAAGTGCATCTCTCACAGGTTGTGGTGTTCGGTGGTAGGAGGAGAGGGTTGTCTGTGCACATGAGGCAATTGCTACATTGCCCCAAGATGCCCAGATTCATCAGATAGACAGAAGAGAACACTGGGAGCTGACCCTTGGACGTGCCTAAATAAAAAACTACTTTCCTCTAGACAAGTGAGAAAAGTGAGTATAAGAGCTGTTTTTTCTCTAAGCAAGTGAGGAAAGTAAGTACAAAATCTGTTTTCCTCTAGGTAAAGAGGAAGGTTGAGTGCTGTAGTAATTTGTAGCTTATTTAGTGCTAACAGCAAGTTCTGAACAAGTGCTGAGCACGAATAAGCAAATTCAAGTGCTAAAACTTAGAATCTATACCTGGATCTTGTGGGTATCTTGTGATAGGCTACTTAGTGCTTATCACTCCCACTGATAAGCTATAATGCTTCCCTCCAACACAGAAAGGCTTGGGAGGCTCAGAAGCTTACAAACAGTCCTGGATACAGCAAATCTGTATCTGGACTAGACTAGTTACAGAAAAGGTGGAAAATATGCGCAAACACAGGCTTTTAAACTAGAAAGTTGAAAGAGATGGAAAAACTGCCCAAGTGGCCAATAAACTACAATTTCTGGGCCAGAAACCACTCTTGTGATATATAGGCTACCTAGTGCTTACCACTCCTACTGATAAGCTAAAAGGCTTCCCTCCAACACAGAAAGGCTTGGGGGGCTCAGAAGCTTACAAGCAGTCCTGGATACAGCAAATCTGTATCTGGACTAGACTAGTTACAGAAAAGGTGGAAAATATGCACAAACACAGGCTTTTAAACTAGAAAGTTGAAAAAGATGGAAAAACTGCCCAAACGGCCAATAAACTACAATTTCTGGGCCAGAAACCACTCTTGTGGTAGATAGGCTACCTAGTGCTTACCACTCACACTGATAAGCTAGAAGGCTTCCCTCCAACACAGAAATGCTGGGGGCTCAGAAGCTTACAAACAGTCCTGGATATGGCAAATCTGTATCTGGACTAGACTAGTTACAGGAAAGACAGAAAACAAGCTTAGAAATGTTTTTTTTGGAAAGTGGAAAGGGAAAAAGGAGAAACAGAAGATAATTCAAAATTAAAGACCTAAGTGGCTTGCCCTTCACAAATGTTCTCTCTGTATTAGGTAGAGTGAGCTAGTGACACTAGACTGGAATAAAGTTGGGATAGAGCTGAACAGATGGGACTAGTAGGAGTGTCTGAAGTCAAAATATGATCTCGGTTGAGTGAGCAAATGAGATAGACCCAGGAGTAGTGTTCAAACACAAATTTACAGGAGGGGCGGGCAATTCCAAAGCCACCAAGATTAATACCAAAACAAGAACACGGAGGGTGGGCAGGAAACTAACTGCAGAGACAGAGAGAGAGAGAGACCACAGTATTTTATGAAACAATTAAATAGAAAAATAACTACATTGAGACACAGATGCAATATTCAATTAAACAATTAAATAGACAGAAAAATAAAATGCAGTACAATCTTTAACACTGAAAGTTTATACTTAACTCAGCTAGTAATGCAGTTGATTGTAGGTATGTAGCAGAAGCCAAACAACTCAGGTATTGAGCAGTAATAAATTCAAAGATATGTGACTCACTTATAAATACAGAGAAACCCTCTAGGCTAAGAGTTTAACACTGAATATCAATGAAGTGAAACACAATAGCCCCCACTAACTGCAGAGACAGAGAGAGACCACAGTATTCTATGAAACAAATAGAAAAATAAATAACTACAGAGAGACACAGACACAATATTCAATGAAACAATTAAATAGACAGAAAAATGAAATGCAGTACAATCTTTAACACTGCAAGTTTGTACTTAACTCAGCTAGTAATGCAGTCAATTGTAGATATGTAGCAGAAGCCAAACAACTCAGATATTGAACAGTAATAAATTCAAAGATATGTGACTAACACTTATAAATACAGAGAAACCCTGCAGGCTAAGAGTTTAACACTGAATATCAATGAAGTGAAACACAATAGCCCCCATTTACTGCAGAGACAGAGAGAGACCACAGTATTCTATGAAACAATTAAATAGAAAAATAAATGACTACAGACAGACACAGACCACAATAGTCAATGAAACAAATAGACAGAAAAATAAAATGCAGTACAATCTTTAACACTGCAAGTTTGTACTTAACTCAGCTAGTAATGCAGTTGATTGTAGGTATGTAGCAGAAGCCAAACAACTCAGGTATTGAACAATGCTATATGGGTTACAAAAGTAAAGCTTATCATCCATGTTTGCAAATCTTCAAGAGCTCTTTCCAGCCCCAGTCTGCTTGATATTCATACAGACTTCTTATTGAGACTACTATTTTGGTCTTCTTCATTATTTTACTGCATTTTCATCTTTCAACCAGGAACCATCAGAAGTGTAAGTACTGAACAATTTTATATCAGAGATAAGCATTTGACTAAAATCAGAAATAGATATTTGATTAAAACTGAGCGGAGAACACCAGCCTGGCATTCTAATATAACACTTTCTCTGCTGCTTTGTATAGCTATGCCATGACAATGAACGTCAGTAATTGCTGGGTGTGAGCAAACTCACCAACTGCACATGATGGGGGGGTATTCCTTTGTTTGCAATGTCAGCAACTGAGGCAGAAATTAGAGCAGCATTTCATACAATATTTTTAACCAGAAATCGCCGTGGTGGTACGGCGGTAGCATTGTTACCTCAAAGCAAGAGGTTCTAGTGGGAAAAATCATAATGTTTGCCAAAAGATGGAAGCAAAGAACATTAAAAATCCATTTGGGAAAATAGATGCTTTTTGGGTTTATCATCACACCACAGAAAAAACTCCATTTAAAGGACTAGCAGATATGGATCTGGGTGATGGTATTATTTTAGAAGAGGGAATCCTGCCCACTTATGGGGCAGTAAAGTTAATATGGGAGTTGAGAAATCTGTCTAAACTATTAGAAATATTAAGCAATGCTACTTCTGAATCAGTAAATCAGATGACAATTGAAATAACTGACGTGCAGTGTAGTGCTGCAGATCAGAGTGACATTTGATTTCACCCTTGCTTCTAAGTGTAGTATGTGTGCACTTATCAAAACATAATGCTGTTCATTTATTCCTGATAACAAAAATGCCATTTGCAGTCACTTAAATTTATACAAAAGGTTGCATAGCTGTGTCATGAAAAAGAGGCTGACAGTTCTCAATGGCTAGAGTTAACTAATTTGTTTTCTAGGTGAAGAGGAAGTATTTCAAAATATTTTATTTTGATTGCAATAATCATTACGCTTTTAGCTATCATTTTATTCATGTGCAAAATGTTAATCACAAAGCTTCTTGAGTCTAGAAAAGGTGTCAAATTACAAAATATGCACATTAAACAGAGTAGAAATATTGCAACTGACGCAAGTGAAGGAAATCATAATGAAGAATAGGATAATGAGGAAAGTGTATTAAGAATATTTGGGCAAATATATAATTTGTTTCTGTCTTATCATTCCATCTAAGCACAGGCATATGTTTATCGCTCACAAAACCATTTTTGCTAATTGTCTGTATAAACATTGTACATGTCAGGGACAGAAAGAAACAGCAGTGATGAAAGTCTGACTGCATGTGAAAAAGTGTCTACCCATTTGAAAATCTGCTACTATTTTCTAGTCATTAGTAAATATATGCCCTGAGCGATGCTTCACAACATTAAATGGGGGATTGTAAAGGGGGAAGTATAAGATGGGATAGGTGCCTAGCGTATACATAATATTTTCTCTTTTTGGAATCTATCTTGTTTCAAGACGGATCCTGACAGCCTGAGCCTGTCTTTATTTTTCTTTTACTGCTAATGTGGATAATCACAGAGAAGAAATTTTCAATGTGGAAGATCGAAACTTGTACCTAATAAGGAAAGGCACAGATAAGGGATATGCCGATTCTTAGTAAGCAGAATAACACAAAGGTGTTTGCTTTTAATTGGGCTGTGGCTGTAGTTTAAAAGATACAAAATATTCTGCATTTTACAGTATAAAAGAATGAACTTTCTTGTGTTTGAGAAAACAAAACCTTGATTGCTTAGACTTCATTTGCATGTGTTCTTTCACAATAAAGGAGATTATTCTACTCTGCTGAACTGTGTTGTATGAAGTTATGTTTGCCTTGACACAGGGTACCACCTACTGACTCTTTAGTACTGCCCATGAGTGTGGTACTTCTCAAGGTGCCACCTACTGATTCGGCAGTTCTGCTGGATGTCAGCATTGGCACTGGGAATGATGGAGGCATTTGCATGGTTGTGATTGGGAGGAGTGCCTTGCTTTTTCCGAACCCAAGAAGTGAATGGATATCGTACTTCTTTGTTAGTTATAGATTGTCCATAACAACCTTCTTTGTTAGTCATAGATTGTCCATAACAACCTTCTTAGTTAGTCATAGATTGTCCGTAACAACCTTTTTAGTTAGTCATAGATTGTCCATAACAACCACTACTTTCAAGCTCATGCTAGTTAGCTAGATTATCAGTCTACTTGATACCAGAGCACTTTAGGACAAAGTTTGATGAGTGATGTCATAGTCATGTCATCAGTTTTGAAGCTGTGTATTCTAGAAAGTCAGGTTATTTGCTGGTGAGCCAGATCAGGTGGCCTGAGCAGCAGCTGGACAGTACCAGGAAACACAGTCACATTGTAATAATATCTTGGAAGCCCCTAACAGATACTTCTCTGCAGGATCTGTTTAACTCCCATATCCAGAAACCTCCTTCCATAGACTGAGTACATCAGGAATGTAGGATCCAAATGGACCCCGATCAAATATTAGCAGATGAGGTGATCACAAGGAGTTATAGTTGAAAGGTGATTGATGGTTGTCACAGTGGTAACCCTACGATCTACTGGTGGTTACTTGAAATAAGAGAAGCTATCAAGTTACAGAAAAAGGTCTTCCATGCAATGTTAGTAGAGTAGGGGGCTTCAAATTTCTTAAATAAACAGTAACAGGCTAGGAAATTAACAGCTTTAGTATGTGCCAGGCCAAAAGTCTCTGCATGGAAAGAGATTGTTGAGGCCATGGAAAATAACTCAAAGAATCGTGTAACAATCATTGTAAGATTCATGTAACATGCAAATGTATAACCAAAGGGAAAAATTGCTGCACTGAAAATCAGTACTTCTATGTAAGACAGAAGGTGATATGTTTATCAGATGGAATTATTTCGTGGCATTCACTGAATGGGAAATTTCAAAATTTTGTAAACTGTTAGGTAAGTTTTTAAAACAATCTGTGCTGTAATCACATTTATAATTAAAGTTATTACTGAATGTGCACACATATAACTAGTTATTATGTTTAGCACCAGGGCAAGATTTTAATCAAATTAAATTAAGCATGCATGACTGCTTGATTTATTTGTGTAACTGCACACTATAATGTGATTAAATAGCTTAATTAATAGCTTAGAAAACTCATACAGTGTTATTTGTTATCATGGCATGGATTCAAATAAGTAAACTGCATGTTCATTAATGGAGTTAAGATGCATTTAAGTTAATTAATTTTCTGTACCCTATGTATGTATAAACTGTCCTGTTACTTAAGGCCTCATAGATTCATGAGTAAATGGTAGGCTACCAGTCTGCAGACTATTACGAGCCCAGCCAATAGTCAGAGGTCAGAATTAAATTATGTGCCTTGTATCGGTGAAGTGAATACTTAAAGCATTATGCAATCCCACCCATTTGCAGTATGACAGGGAAGCAACTAAGCCAGTGCAGGGAATTACTGGAAAATAGGTTTATATTTTTTCAATAAATATATTTATTTATTTAATTAATTAATTAATTACTTTCTTACTTATTCATTCATTTATTTAGATATACATGCTTCTGTATATGTATTTGTTGTTGTTGCTGTTGTTGACCAGAAAGAAACAGTCCAGATATACAAGATTTACTTACTGACAAGAAGTATACAATTTAACTAAAGTTACACAGACAGAGAAATAAGACAGCACGTATATAGGGGGATGCTATGACAGTGAAGAAAATACATAAGTGATAAAAGTGACTAACAGCTGAAGAATTTCATATATAAAAATATTTACTTCTACTTTGATCTTTTGTACATCAAAATTATATACCATGCAAACTAAACAAGAACAGTAATGCCATAACCATAGCTATGTGTCCTGGTGACCCTCTCAACCATAATGTGGGGACCGAAACAAGCTTGCTGCAGTTAAATACTACCCAAGATGCACTGCAGTGATTCAGCCATAAATGCAAATTTAACAAAACAAGCAGACACTTACAAACTATTGTTGGAATGAAAACAAAACTTATAAAATCATAAATCCAGGTGTCACTCCAACCAGAGAATGAATTTATTAGATTAAGTGATTTTGTCCAAACATGTAAAGGACTTCATCAGAATCTACCTGATCAGCATTTAGCTACTGCACACCCTAACACCTTGCACCAGGGATGTCAGCCTTTTGCCATGCCCTAGCTATGCTTCTGAGTAGTGTTGTATAGCATGCATATTGTCACACTGAACACAGATACAAGTTTAAGATATTTGCATACATTTATTTGACATTTGTTAACCTGGTAAATGAGCTGGTATACTGACACTTTTCAGTCATGACTCAGGTACATTTCAGTAGTAAAACAAAACTGAGAAAAAAAACAGCAGTGTACTCAGACCAAGTGTAATAGCAGTCATGTATCTAACAATGGATATGGACACATACAAAGAACTTCAAATGTATCAGCATTAAACAATTAATAAATGCAAGAAAAGGCAAATATACAAATCATGTCCAGTAAGAGAAAAGTAGAAGGATGAGATACATGTTAGCAGTTATAAACATGGTGTGGCTAGTTGCTAGAGGTGACTTTATATACCATAAGCAAAGCACAGGTGTTGTAAGTGAACTAATATGTCCAGTAGATTTTATGGAAAGAACAGTCACAGAAAGGAAATGAGTGTGAGAGAAAGAGGTATCAGTGTTACCTGCAAAGGTGAAGATGGGGATGTGAAGAGCAGGATTTAGTAATTTAAGGATCTCAAAGGAAGAAAATGGCTGTAAGAGATGTATAGAACATGTTAGCAAAGGTGAGGGGAAGACAGGATGATTTGTAAATATACTCTGAATTTATAATAAATGCATTCACAACGTATTACATATATCAGCTAAAAATGAAGGAAGCACTGGAGTTCTGAGGACAGGAAATTGGAATGTAGACTGAGGCTAGGGGAATTGTTGAGTGATATTAGGGTGGGCCCCTTCAGGATGAAGTCGGCTTAAGTTGGGGAGGCATGTCCATACCTAGCTGCATATGCAGGAAAGGCCTAGGTCTCTACATAGACTGAATGAAGATCTAAACAAAACTGCCCCTTTCCAGCTCCATGGCATAGAGGGATAATACCCTGTTGATGACCAAGATGAACTGAGTTGGGTTAGTGGCTCAAGAGCTGGAGTAACTGGGCTGGGGGTGCTGAGCAGCTGATGGGGGCTTACCTATCCATGGAGGAAGAAAGTGGTGATTCTGGTTAGCTGTTCTCCACCAGCTAAGCAAAAGCCTGTGACTGCCAAAATTCATCCACAAACAGGTTCATTGCCTTAGCTCTACCAAGTCAGAATCAGTAGCCTTCATTGAGCATATGGACTGAATCATGTCCACACAAAACAGTAGGTACTCAGTGTGAGGAGAGGACACATGTCAGTCACCGGGGGCTTGGTTAAAGCCTACAGAAATTACCTCAAAGCTTGCATTACTGGAAATAAGCAAGGGCACAAAGGGCTTCCATGACTACTTGGACGATAGCCTCTCTAATCAAGTCTCACTTCCTTGCTAGGAGTTCTCAAGTGGCGGGGTCAAATAGACTTAAGATGGATTGTAGGGAGTTAATGATTAGTAGGCACAGAGGGAAAAAGCATACAGAGGGGGAAAAAACATTTCTGCACCAGAACTTAATTTACATGAGGCATTGAAAGCATGGCTTCAATCACTGCAGGAGGACTTGGACAAATTGCTCACTCTTTAGGATTTACCAAGAGTGCAATTTCCAAGAAGTCCTCTGACACACCTCTGCTCTGAGTCTAATCATGGCTGAAGGTGTAACCTGAACCTGCCAACACTCAGGAGCAGGATTATGGCTCAGGGGATGACTACAACAAAAACTGATAGCATGTGCAGGTTGGAAGAAAGGAATATGTAAAAACACTAAAGGTGCAATGAGCACAAATATGAAAATAGATCATAAAAGCAGCATAAAATAGAGAATGTATGCTTGAGCCTTACCTTTACTTGGTCTTTTTTTGTTCAGTTCTCTGTTCCTGAATGTACAGAGGGAAAGGAGTCTTATTATGAAGGAAGTGAAAAAGGGTAACTTGTGCTGCTTAACTGACTTCCATACAGGTGAGTCAGTATTATTTATTTATTGACATTTGATATTAGAACCACTTGGAAGGGCACATGTATGCAAGTACCACTAATCATTTTTTAATTTAAGTCTTACTTTCTGCATAATGGGTCATTTTTAGCAATAACCAAGCCACAGAAACAAAAATTCAACCACTCCTTATCATAGAAATACAGAATAATAAACTCAAATGATCAAATAACCATAAATGCAAAAGTAATAACATTAAAATGAAATCAAATCACAGTAGGCAGTTTCATCCCTACATGGACTTTATCAGACAGTGAATCTAGGTAAAAACACCTGGAATTTAAAACAATTATACTGAATACATGATTGGTGTGCTTGGCCCTATAAAACTCATGGATTCCACAGTATTCTGTTAACCCACAAAGTACACTTCCATATATACTTAATACATAAGCATATACATTCACTTCACCATACAAAACTTGTACGTATGCTATATTACATAAAAACAAATTCCCTGTCAAGCTATGCACTTTTTTGTATTGTTGTTTTGTGACTACTGAATTCATTTGGATTCTTTCTATTTATAGCGTGCATAGCAGCCTTTCAAGGTATCATATTATCTTTCTCGGTGTAAAATTGCCTATATGCCTATTCCACAGTTAACTTACTGTATCACATAGTTTGGTGGATGCCATCTGCTTAACTCAGCACATTCCACAGTTCTGTGCCAATCTTTTGAAATCTGACCAATTATGTTACATTCAAATGAAATTCTATGAATCGGTTAGATTGTTTTTTACCATATAGTACAACCAATTGTGACATTAAGGGGACTCGATATTTTGACATAGCACTAGTAAAAGCATGGAAGGTTAACAACTAGCATGTAAAAGAAACCTTTGTCCATTGAGAGCTATTGGTTATTATAGCATGCACCCTTTCTTGACAAAGACATATTAAAGAACCGTACAATGTCCATGAAAGTGACCGATACATTAAATGTGGAAAGTTTACAATGCTTAATAACATCATGCTGAAAATTCCAAAAGAGTTTCCCGCTGTAGCTGAAACAGAAGGAAAAAGCCTAAATTCTGTTTTAAGAAGTATAGAAACCTGAAGTATTAGAGAAAACACTTAAGGTCCAAAGTGGGAGGAAAGGGATGAGATTACGTATTATCTGTAACCAGTGATAATACTTATTGACAGGACTGGAGGCCTTGTCTGTAAGGGGGAGAAATGTGGTATACCAAGCTTGTTTACATGTATTTCTAGTCAGTTTGAATATATTGTACTGTGTATAAAATATCCAGCCTTCTACATAGACAGAACCTCTCGAAAAGTACAAGAAAAAGATATATATATGAACATGTATATGCATGTAGTACATGCAATGATAAAAATGTTTTGTCTAAACAAATTTTGTGAGAATACCAAATTTATATTTGCTGTTTTAGAAGCAGTTACAGCATTTTATGTTAAAGATTTATCAGAAGAAATACTGGAGCAGAAGCAATACAAGTGGCAGTTAAAGATGGATGTTGAAATACATCTGGAGAACTTTAAGAATTATTTAAAAAGTCATGCTTACAATATAAAGTACTAAATGGACCAAGTCACGGTGATTATGAATTCATCGTTTTAAATGCCAAGTGTCTTTTCCTACAGTCACATTCTGAAGTCCACATAAGGATGAAAGCAATAAATGTGATTTGGTTTGTTTTTAAAGTTATTAAAATTATTTTTTACAGCTATTTTATTGTTTTTACTGCTGTGTCATTTTACCTACTTCTCCAAAAGAATGTTAACGCAACACAGGTTCACACTGAATAATTAGACAGACTAGCAAAGAGTAAGGTGGGAGATGAAACGTTCAGATTTAGATCATGATGCAACACAACCGACCAGATGTTTCCAGTGTGACAGATAAGTGGAGAAAAAGCTATTGATGAGGAAAGAGTCCAACTGGGGATTCCTAGACTTGGAGAAAGCATATGACTTGTCCCTCTAAAGCTGATTTGGGCAATTGTCTGTTGATTGGAACCCCCAGAAACATTGGTAGAATTAGTGTGGGCTGTGACACAAGTAATTACAGTGCTTAGTCTTGTGGAGGGGTTTCCAGTGGGAGTGGGTTCAGCTCTTAGCCCACAGCTGGTCATACTGGTGATGGGCCACATTAGCAAGCAGGTCAGAGGGGACAGATCAACAATGTTGCTGTATACAGATGATGTAGCATTACATGCAGGCTTTGAACAAGAACTTCAACGGATGATAGGGGAATGGAACGCAAAGCTGAAGGGAAATGAAACTGAGTACAGATAAGTCAGTTATAAAGGCAGCAAATGGGGGAATAAGAAGAAGGTGGGAACTGAGATAGATGGTGAAATAGTAGAACAGGTTAGCAGCTTCAAATTTCTGATGGTGTTTGAGGAAAAGGGAAGTCTACATGAGAACATCAAAGCTGGGATCAAAAAGGCTGCAACCAGCAGGCACAGAGTGTCAGGGGTATATTGTGAAGAATGCCAAATAAGCTGAAAAGTAAAGTGTAAAAACAGTCGTGCACCCAGTATTACTGTATTGTACAGAAACATGAGCAATGAAAGCAGAAGAGTTTATAAAGCTAGAGGTGATGGGGAAAAAGGACTTGATATGGATGGTATGATGCACACTGAGGGACAGATAAAAAAGGACATCAGAGCAGACGTCCAGTTAACTCCAGTTGCAGAGAAGTACAAAGAAAACGGATTATGATGGTTCGGGCACAAGTGTAGGAAAGTAGAAGATGACCTAATGAAGATGGTTTGGGACAGACAGAAAGAAGGCAAGAGGAAATGAGGGCATCTATCAAAGAAATGGATGGATTGTGTGAAAGAAGACCTGTGACAGTCAGGCATGACTGTCAAACAAAGAAGAGTAGCACTAAGTTGAAAGACATAGCAGCAGTTGACATGACACCCCTCCCCATCTACACATCTAGGAAAGGGGGGGTTGATGATGACAGGTCCAGACTGAAGAACATAGCCTATTATGTATTTCTTTCATCAGTCAACATACCCTGCCTCCCTTCTATTCTAGGAAGATTTCAGCCTTCTGCACTCGATAATAATAATAATGAGCAACAATTATATTCGCTAAAGACTATAACTACGTGCGACTCACACATGCTGAAAATATCCTTATTTAGGATGCTGCAACTTGTCTTAGAATCTAATGTCTGCTACTGCTTTTCAATCCTCTATGTGACAGAGTACTTCATACATTTATTACATGTAGCTGTTTCAGAGGTCACAAGTCACTGCTGAGGATGGGAACAGGCCATCCTCTATCGCACTCCAACTAAAATGCTGTAAAATTAATTCAAAATACCTGAAACACCAAAAAATACTTCATGAAACAGAACTGTGATTATAAGAAAATTGGGTCGATGACTGCATTCATGTTGAGACATAATGCTCAGTCTACAACTATGAAATCAGGTGTCTCACTCATTGCAATTATATACTCATTAGCATATGCTGTGATAAAAGCTGTGAGAGGAATGTGTCTTCACAGCAGATAAAAATGACATGCTAAGTTTGCATTTAATAGCAAGCTGCCTAAATGTGAGATATCATTTTTTAAGTTTTGAAGTGTAATTCTTTATGCAGAAAGTGATAGCGATAGCTTTTACATTTAGAACAAAAATGTAAACATGGCACCTCACCAGTATTAGAAGTAATCCATATAAGCAATAGTCATATTATTACTGACAGGTTACTTATGCACTTTTCTCTTTTCATATTTTCTTTCACATCAATTGGGTAACATAGCTAAGGAAGCAAGACGTGCTAAGACACTGTAAAACCAGTAGCCTCTCCTGACTCTCTGGACCCAATACCAAAAGACTTGCTGTCAGTGTAAGTTACCACTTATGCTAAGAGCATGCTGAGAGCAGGTGTTTTGGAATCTGGTCCCCATAGTAAGCCTTTTTATAGAGAGGCCATACACTGAAGTAGGTCACTTACACTGAGAGTTGGTCATTCAGAATCAGGGCAGACTTACATTGAGAGCATCTCTTTTGGAATCTGTCTCTCTAACTTTATTTGTAAATACATAATACATGTCTATTTTGTATTCAAAAGCATGGATATGTACTGATGGGACAGCCCGATCAGCATGCCCATTGTACAACAAGCATCTCCCAATAGAAAGAAGTCTGGCTGCTAAAGTATTGTTGAGCAGACAGACTTTCTATTGGTTATCCTATGTGAGGGGCAGAGCAAAGTATGAGAAAATTCAAAATGTTCTGTAAAACTCTAGACAATTGAAAGCATACCTCTCAACTGGCCAGATTTTCACAGAATGTCCACATTTTTGCCTCATATTTTGGTCTGTTCCTCATAAAACTTGTTAATTTCTGGTGAATCACTGATGATTGCAGCCACTAAATAATTGCATATATTTGAATTTAAGACTTCATATCTTTCAGAAAATACATGCTAACACAAACTGTGTAATTTTATCAACTTTCTAAGTTTATAAGAGCAATATTTAAAATATGTCCCTATTTTTGTGCTTTTGTCCCCTTGCTATTTTAGGCTTTGCCCAGATTTCTTGTACTAACAAATTGAGCGGTATGGTTGAAAGGTACAGTTAGTGGTAGCATAGTCAAAATTGCTGCTGCTAAACTTACCTTGTCTGCTGTCCAGACTTTAGCAAGACTTCCCTCATTTTTCCTCATATATTTGCCTTGTCTGTTGTAAAATTTTAAATATCTGGTAAATCCGTAATGATTCTAACGACAATCATTACACTTTCACAAAAAAAAGTGAGAGAGAGAGAGAAACAAGATAGGCAAAGCGCTTTGAGAATGCTGTCTTCTCAGGTGGCTCCCTTGTACTGTGCTGAGTACTGTGTGAGTGTGAAAACATACATATACACGTGCAGTATATCAGTAATGGTGAAAAAGGGAGATAAACACTAAAGTACAGTTATGCAAAGACATTATTTAAGAAAGATAAGCAATTTCGGTACTTATGTATTATCACAGCCAGATTATGAACAGGAGAACTGGTTGTTTTCCAAGCCATACTCCTGCAGAAAAATGTAGTCAGAGTTTCCAGTGAGGATAATATAACATTCGTTACTACATCTCTGTACCTTTCTACCCTTCTGGCCGATAAATATATATATTTTTTCTGTTTCTCTTGAGGGTAGTCAGGTGGGCAGTGATGGAACAGTGACTGTTGTAAGACCCTAACGACCTTTACTCGTTCATCCATGGTAGCTGTTTGAAACAACAACTTTTTAAGTCCATGACATCAGTTAGGCACAGTTTTACAGTTCTGTACAGATTAAGTCCATGTTTCTGTACAGAGAACACAGTATTGTCATTTCATAAAATCGCTGGTGAAATCTGTGATCCTAAGCATGCCTGCCACCGTGTACAACTGTGCATGAAGTCTCGCTTTCCTATTGTATTGTTACTGTCTCACACATAAAAGCTGCATTGGTTTCAGGGTCCAATTTCAGATCCTTCATAACATTTATCTTACAGCAAACATTTTATTGCACCAACTAAGTTTATAACAGCAGTGTTTAAAAATCTGCCTCCGATATGAGGCAATTTTCTCGTGCCGCTTTTGGGTTTCTGTGGAATTCTTTTAGAAAGCAGGTGAGAAATGCCTCCTAACAATATTACACTGCGGCAAAACTATGTGACGGTCTGATCATCCAGAAATTAAATCTTTTTGTTTAAAAACATTCACCGAGGACATTTTTAAATGGGTTAGAGTTAAGACACATACCTAGTGTGATACTGTCTGCTACAATTGGGAATTAGAATATTAAGTAGTGACTGTGGAATCTGGTTGCTATAATACATACCACAATTTCTTTTTTAATCGCCATCCCCTGTTGAGACACAATGGAATGGGTGTTGTAAGTGAAGATGTTCTACAGGTGCTTCAATTAATGTAGTACAGATCAGTAGGTAATTAACAAACTAACCCTGCTGTTGTAAAATCTCAGGTACACAGTTGTTTGGCTTCTTACTCTGTCCATGTGAAAGACAAAAGAAGATGAAATAGTCTTCATATTTATGTGTGGGGAAGAGATATAAACATCAGTACAAAACAATACTTTCACATATACATGCATGATAACAGAAGCCTGGAAATCTTCCAACAGCTTCACAACTAAGTCAAATATCACATGTACATGCAAGTTAGAAAAAACATGAAAATGTGCCATAGCCTTGTAACTAAGCCATGGCTCCACGTGTAAGTGCAAGATAGCAGAAACATGGAAATTTGCCATGGCCTTGCAATTAAGCCACGGCTCCATGTACAAGATAGCAGAAGCCTAAGATGGTGCCCTAACCTCACAACCGAACAGCCGTGGATTACCCTACAGTATGCAGCAGTGCCTTGACATACAGACTGAATATAGGTCTGAATGACTGAAAGTTTAAAATTCCAGACTAACATACAATAACAATGCCAGATACTTAGTACACCAGTGCAGGAATTCATGCTTGAATGCTGTTTCCCATGGTTGCAGAGTGTCAGACTGGCAGCATTACTAGTCAGAGTACCAATGTCTGCATTCCTCTGTGGTCTTAGCATCACTGGTCAGAGTACCAATGTCTGCATTCCTTGGTGGTCTTAGCATCACTGGTCAGAGTACCAATGTCTGCATTCCTCAGTGGTCTTAGCATCACTGGTCAGAGTAGCAATATCTGCATTCCTCAGTGGTCTTAGTATCACTGGTCAGAGTACCAACTCAGTGGTCTTAGCATCACTGGTCAGAGTACCAATGTCTGCATGCCTCAGTGGTCTTAGCATCACTGGTCAGAGTACCAATGTCTGCATTCCTTGGTGGTCTTAGCATCACTGGTCAGAGTACCAATGTCTGCATTCCTTGGTGGTCTTAGCATCACTGGTCAAAGTACCAACTTCTGCATTCCTCAGTGGTCTTGGGGATGCCAGTATCCTCAGTCAGAAGCTTGATTAGTTCAAACCAGACATCCACTTTCTGAAACTGACTCACACAGGGTCCCAACAGCTGCATCCTGAATTGGCTATGTAGGAGAAAGAACATGATTTTCCTCTCCTGATGACAACAGACAGGGGCTCTCCATGGGGCATTACCACTGGCAGCCATTGCCATGAGGTCCATTACATTCATGTACATGCAACATAGCAGAAACCACACTACCTAACCTGGGCCAATTAGCACCAGCTCTTGGGGAGAGGGTGACCTCAGCAGCCACTATGGGGCCATGTCTGGTAGTAGATCTCTCAACTGTCCCTATTATGGAGGACTGTACCTATTTTTAGGTCTAATTTGCCCCTGCACAATGATGTCCCTATTTTTTGGAGGCATGTCCCTATTTTCAGTCTTGATTTACTCATTCACACAATTTATTGAATCACCCCTCATCACAGGTGATTTGTTTATTTACGTTTTTATTAACAAAATATTTATCACAATAAAACATGAATAAAATCCCAACATTTTTAAAATTAATATTAAAACTTAAACAAGTGTTAAACTCTTTACACTATATGCATCGGATGCACCCCTAAAGGTATATGATAATTAAGTGTGAGATCTATGAAATAATTTGAATATGTTTGTTCGGAGTTATTCATCAGATAAGATCATAGTTTCTAATAACAGCAGAATTTTGGCCCAGAGATTGGAGACAAGTGTTGATAATGATCTTCATCTTTTGATTTCACATTCTTTAGCAGATACTATTCTTAGCAGAGTGATGAATTCTTCAAATTGGGGAGAAACTAAACATTTGCATTTTCTTATAATGGTCTTTCGAGCAACTGCTAAAACCGCCCACAAACAGTAGTACTCATCTTTCCGCATAAAATTCAGTATTGGAAAGTTAAAAAGAATCAAATCTTTTGAAAGTGAAAATTTATCTGACTACATACCTTGAAGAAAATTATTAACAGATTTTTGTTGGTCTCTTTGATAACGTGCTTATATGTTTCCATCATTTCTGTCTCTCTGCTTTTTAAACATGTTATTGAGCAGTATCCCACATTTCTACTGGAAGTAGTTTGAGTTATATGTTATTTGGAATTCAAATCTTATGCTAATTACTTGTACACATTTTTGGCTAGATGTATCTCCTTTTCAAGGGCCTTTGTACCTGTTTTCAGTGTCTGCAGGTTGAGGCATACCTGGAAGATACTGGTCCATAACATCAGTGCTGCTGCAGGATTGGATACACAGCACAGTAATATCACAGGTGTGTCCCTGACATGCTCAGGTTGTCTGCAAGGTAAACAGCCCACTGCCAAAAGATGATCCACTGAAGGGGGGGAAACTTCCACTACAAGCCTAACTGACAAGGTGGGGTTTCTAGTCTCTAAGCACGGAAGTGATGAAGGCGCAGGTATCATACCCAGAAGACTGGACACAGGTTCTGAGAGCGGCTACCCATCACGTGTCTGAGAGAAAGATGTACCAACTTAGTAACCACACTATATGTGTATAGAACAGCTGTGCACATACAGCATTTAGGCTGGCTACATATACCATTGCATACCATTCTGGTAGGTACAACAGAACTGTCTCATTCTACGAACCCATAATATGGGTAGAGACGTGCACAAGCCTCCACATACAGGACAAATCATCAGCAGATGCCATACAATTGCCATTCATATGGTAGTGCAGCATCCCTGTTAGAGGAGGCCTCTAGTCCTGCCACAGAAATCCAGTACAGCTCCCCAGATCATGGTCACATAGTGGCAGCCCTCCCATTTATAATCCTATAGTATCACCCCCTTCCTCTTACCAGAAGACATTTTCTATGACACAGAGTACCACTTGACACAAGACTCCTGTCTCCACCTCTAGTGACATGGTCAACCACTCAGGCTGTGATGTCAGCGACATGCCAATGTTTCCCTTAGCGCATGTGCAAATAATTATGACTGTTTCCCACTCTAGCCTCAGCAAACTCGGAGCTACAATATATAACATTAAGTATCCTGTTTTTTGTTTATTTTGTTCTTTATTTCTTTGTTGTTTATAGCACTTTGTGTACTGTGTATTTTTTCTAGCTAGTTTCACTGTGTGTGAAGTATTAACTGGAAATTGTCCACTCTTATTAAGCATCTGTTGGGTTGTTTGTTTATGATAACTTGTTGCAGTTAAACTCTTTTTTCTAGTGGCTCCTTTAGCTGTTTAAAACTTTCATTTAAAGGCTCACTGCTGCTTTTCAGCTGTGAGTAACATTTCTGCAGTTTGTTCTAAGTAGTGGGGATATTTGTAGCATTTCCATATTCAGGCTTGTATTTGGGCCTAGTGTTTGTGGAGGCTGTGTGAGCACATAATTCAGGGACATCTTGTTTTAGCCAAAGCCATCAGGCATTTCAGTGAGAGAGAATTGTTTGAGGTCATTGGCTGACTGAGGTCTCCTGGACTACAGCTTAGACTAAGCACCTCATTGGTTCTTTTGAGATTTCTTTCTTAAAAGCTGTCTCAGGTTTCAACTTTCTGTTACCTAAGAAGCTCAGTTGTGAGTGTTCAGCCATTTTACAGTGAGCTAATCGAAGGAAGGATGCTCAGCAAACTCGGAGCTACAATATATAACATTAAGTATCCTGTTTTTTGTTTATTTTGTTCTTTATTTCTTTGTTGTTTATAGCACTTTGTGTACTGTGTATTTTTTCTAGCTAGTTTCACTGTGTGTGAGGTATTAACTGGAAATTGTCCACTCTTATTAAGCATCTGTTGGGTTGTTTGTTTATGATAACTTGTTGCAGTTAAACTCTTTTTCTAGTGGCTCCTTTAGCTGTTTAAAACTTTCATTTAAAGGCTCACTGCTGCTTTTCAGCTGTGAGTAACATTTCTGCAGTTTGTTTCCCACCCTCCCTTCCTGTTGGTATAGTGTTTTTATAGTTGGTTTGCAGTTGCCCGCCACTAGTGTAAATTTGATCTGGGACCCTCCTCCCAGTCTAGTGTCATTACCTCATTCTACCCAGTACAGGGAGAGCATTTGAGAAGGCCAATCAGCTTAGTTTCTGCTACTCCTTTCTCTCTTTCCTTTCTCTCTTTCAAAAAAAAAAAAAAAAAATTGATCTGCTTTTACTGTATTTGTGTTTTTTTCTACTTTATTTTTCTTTTGCGTCATCTTAAAAGTACTCAATTGTATTTATTACTGCTTGGTGTAACTCATTGTAAGCCTTTTAGTTTAAGCAAATGGGCTTCAGACCAGTTTTACATTAGGAAGGTTTGTGGTCTGCACTGTAGTGGCAGAACAGGTAGCTTACATCCTTCTAAGTTGGGAACTGCTGATTGAGGGCTCAGTGTCTGTTATTCTAAAAGTGTATTAATTCTGGTTTAAGCACTTGGGCTTGAGGCCAGTTATTTTACATTAAGAGGGTTCGTGTTCTGCACTCTTGTGGGAGGAGAGGCTGGACTCTGTCCTTCTGAGCTGGGAATTTCTGGTTAAAGCTTATAGTGCCTGCATATTTGAACTGCTTCTTACTGAAACTGGTACACCTCGTTTGCTGTAGCATAGACTGGATCCAGGCCTGCTGAATCTAGCTTTGTTTGTATAACTTGAGCACTAATCCAGGCATTCTTTAAAGTATTCAGTTGTATTTATTACTGCTGGTAGTAACTTGATTAAAGTGTAGCTATCATTTCTAAGTCTTTTGGATTAAGCACTTGGGCTTCAGACCAGTTGATTTACATTAGGAAGGTTTGTGGCCTGCACTGTGGTGGCAGGACAGGTAGCTTACATCCTTCTAAGTTGAGAGCTCAGTGTCTGTTATTCTAAAAGTGTATTAGTTCTGGTTTAAGCACTTGGGCTTCAGGCCAGTTATTTTACGTTAAGAAGGATTGCGGTCTGCACTCTTGTGGGAGGAGAGGCTGGACTCTGCCCTTCTGAGCAGGGACTTTCTGGTTAGAGGCTTATAGTGCCTGCATATTCTAACTGTTTCTTACTGAAATTGGTACACCTTGTTTGCTGTAGCATAGACTAGATCCAGGCCTGCTGAATCTAGCTTTATTTGTATGCTTGTTGTTTGTTTATTTCCCTGAAACGCTAATTCCACCTAAACGCGGCCTTTTAGCACTTCTGTGGATCCCTAGTGATATCTGCATTGCTTACTGTACTTATTTCCTTGTTTCACTTGAAAGAAAGTTACTGTTTGTCGTTTTTGCATTTAAGTTACCTGTAACACATTGCATTTAAGTTACCTGGCACTTGCTCACTAAAGCAATTATATAAGTCAGCTCTAAAAAATTAAAAGCACTACACCCTCACAAACTCCCCTTGAGTACCTTGTTCCCCATTGGCCCTTTTTTCAATTATAAAGGAATTCCCAATACTATTCTAGCATGTCCAAAGGTCAGTTGTCAATCTCCTCTCCGGTCCAGCTGGTGAATCTGGGAATCTTGAGGCAATGTTACAACTGCCTCATGTACACAGACAGCCCTCTCCTCCTCCCAACAAATTCCAACACATGTGAGAGATGCAACCATATAGCCAAACTGGAGGCTAAGCTCTCTCAACTCAGTGTTGGCGTAACCAGTCAGGAGGAGAAGGAAACCACACTCACTACAATTCCAGTCTCACATAGACCTACCACGACAACAAACCAAACACATAAACACACAAAACATACTGAAGCTCTAAATAAAAATCTGCCTAAGCAGCAGAGACCTCCAAAACAGACACCCAAGCACCAAAACCCCAAAACAAAACACGTGCAACACATAGCTCACAAAGCCAGTGTGCCGAACAGTCACAGCCCTTAAGGCTAAACAACACACCTGATACACTTGTAATAGGTGACTCTATCGTCAGGCACACTGGCGTCCCACTCACCAGGCTGAACAAGGAGAAGGTCACGGTGAGCTGCCTGTCGGGCGCTAGGATCCGCCACATAACACAAGCACTCAGGTCACTCCAAGGCAAGTACAAATATGACTCAGTCATTGTCCATGCTGGTGTGAATGACCTGAGCCTCCCTGGACTACATGAAAAGAGACATAGAGGAGCTCTCTGGGCATGTAGCCCAGGCTGACCTTGAGTAGCATCTTACCCTCACCAAGAATGATGCCACAATAGGAAGACAAGATGATCAATTTCAACAATTGGCTTAAGTGTTGGTGTCATTCAAGGGATCCAATGCCTGTCAGCCTGGGATGACATGCTCGACAAGGATGGCTTGCACCTGTCACCCCTGGGCTTTGGATAATGGCAAAGGCTCTTGCTACCCCATAGTGCCTTTTTAGGCAAGGCTCAAAGACAAACCCACCTCCATAGGTATCACAAGGGATAAGAAACTAAGAGTAATGCTACTCAACGCCAGAAGTCTAAACCTCAAGATGCACAAACTCTCCTTAGCATGGAGAACATCGATATCTGTGCAGTAACAGAAACCTGGTTCAAGGCTGAGCACCCCAGCACTACCAGGTTATACCTCATACCATGCTTTTCGGCCCCAAACTTGGACCGAACCACAAAAGGAGGGAGTATTAATATTTGTCAAAGATACCCACACCTCCAGGTTGGTGGCACAGCACGAAGCATCAGAGACTATCCATGTGCAACTAACTGTGGGTAAAACTGCCTTCCAGTTTATAGCCTGCTACAGACCACCCTCCCAAACACAGGAACCCCACTTGGCCTTCTTGAGAATACTGGAAAATATGAAGGTCTCTCCAAATACCATTATATAACTACCCAAACATAGACTGGGAGCATTACTCTAGCTCCAACACCCTAGCCCAAAGGTTCCTAGAATTTATAAACTCAAATGCTATGGAACAACTTGTTACCACTCCCACAAGAGGGGAAAACATACTGGACCTGATCATCACCAACATGGGGACACTATGCTCCAGACCAGAAGTGTATCCCTCACTGGTAAGATCAGACCATAAACTAATCTCATTGGATATTCACATCCCGACCCCACCCCCTGCCCAGAAAACTACAGTGAAAACCTTCTCTAAAGCAAATTTCACATGCCTCAAAACCAAGGCAAAATCCTTCAAAGCCCCCAAAACTGTGGAAAATACGGCCCAGACCGCAGAATCCTTTATAAACGCATTCTATGAACACCTTCAGGAATGCATGGATCATGCAATCCCAAATAAAACCAAGACCCAATCCTCCAAAGGCAGACGTCCTGTCTGGTGGACCCCAGCCATAAACAAACTATACAATAGAAGGAGGAAGCTACTACATGATAGAGCAAAATCCCAAAAAGGGTAGGCATCTCTGATCAGTATTAGCAAAAAACTACGGGCACTGATAAAATCGTCTAAGGCCAGCTTCGAGAGAAAAATTGCACAGGACACTAAGGATAATCACAAGGCTTTCTTTAGTTATGTTAGGAACCTGGGTGGGAATTCCCAGATATGCTCAGAATTAGTCCAAAATGACAAAAAATACACCAAGCCCACAGACATTGCCAACATCCTAGCTGACAGGTTCAGTGCAAACTTCTCCCCCCTCTCCCCACCAAAAGGGCAAATATCTATCCCAACAGAGTGCTGCCCCCCTGACATCTCAGATGCTCAGGTAAGAGCCGCCCTCTCCAAAGCAAAAAACACAGCATCAATGGGACCCGATGGTGTCCTGGGCTGTGTCCTACATGAACTCCAAGAAGAGCTAAACCCAAACATAAAACTACTGTTCAATCTTAGCCTTACTACAGGATATGTACCCAAAGAGTGGCGTACAGCAACAGTGGTCCCTCTCCACAAAGGTGGTGCCTCAACGGATCCTGGAAACTATCACCCCATAAGCCTGACTAGCTTGGTCTGCAAAGCTATGGAAAGGATCATCATGGACCTCATAAATAAAGATATTGGGGACCTACAGACACTGGATCCTACCCAGTTTGGCTTTGTTAAGGGCAGATCCTGCCTCTTAAACCTGGTCGATTTCTTTGAAACAGTCACCAAGGCCATTGTGAGGGAAGGTGGTCCACACAGCCTACCTGGACCTCATAAAGCCTTCGATACAATACCCCACTTGGGCATTATAGATAAGCTCACCAGCTTAAATATAAACCCCTATGTCACTAGATGGGTTGCAAACTGGCTCAAGGACAGAACCCACATGGTTAGAATTGCTGGAGCCATGTCAGACTCCAAACCAGTTACAAGTGGCGTCCCACAAGGCTCAGTCCTGGGACCTCTCTTGTTCGGTATATATTTCTCGGTACAGGCCAACACGGAAGGACTGTGGCTGACCAAGTTCGCAGATGACTGCAAACTGGGCGCCATAATCAACTCTCCAGCCGACACAAGCATCCTCCAAAAGGGCCTCATAGAAACAGACAACTGGTGCCAGAGCCATGGCCTCAAGCTAAACACCAAAAGTGTATAGTCATCCCCTTTGGCAAAAACAAAGTGCCCACAAATTACCACATAGGTGGTAATCCATTAAGTACAGAAGAAGTCATTAGGGACCTGGGGACCCAAGTTGATAGCAATCTCTCATTTGACAACCACGTGGCCAAAGTGGTTAGAAAAACATTTTATATAGCCCACCTAATCATGAAGGGATTCACATCTAGATCAGGGGAGGTCATCTCTTTACTCATCCCTCATCAGGCCCATAATTGAGTACAATGCCCCTTTTGGGATGTACCTTACCAGACACCTGCAGCAACTGGAAAGACCCCAAAAGTACCTCACCAAGAGGATCAAAGGGCTCAAACAGATGCCATATGCTGCCCGGTTAAAGAAACTCCAGCTCTACTCAGTGGCATACCGCCTGCTCAGAGGCGATCTGTGCCTGACGTATAAAGCCATGTCCAACCCGGAATTAATGGATATGCTGCACCTCAGAAAATCCAAATCCCATCGAGCTACGGCCTTGAGACTTGAACCTCAGCACTGAAATAAATAGGACATGCTGGAGGGACAGATTCATAACCCAGAGGCTCCCTTCACTCTGGAATAAAATCCCAGTCCAGGTTAGGCAGAGTCCCACATTGACTCTCTTCAAGAGGAATCTTGATGAGTGGATGGGAGATCGTAGGTTTACCCCAGCTATCACTTCTGTGTCACTGTTAGACAGAGGCACAGTATACTAACCTCGAAAAAGGCATAGCAAAATTAATTTAAAATGGGTGGCGAAAGCCAAACACACTCTGGCTAGGCTTATAAATGCCCTAGGGCAGATAGCCTAGTATGAACCTATGAACCTAAGTGATGCATGTGGAAATGTCTGCCTCAACCATGCACAGCCTTTAACTAACACTACATGCATCATGTTTGTTCTTTAGGATACCCACTGTCACTGTGTGTTAATCATAGGCCCATACAGCTGGACTAGTGACTGCCAAGTACAGTGACTGCCACTGTCTGGTGGTGTGTGCTGTGGCTGCTTTTCACTGTTTCTCAGCCATACTGTTGGCTCTTAATAATGATGGTATTTTAGCTGTTACAAAAGCTATTGTACTGTTTCCTGAGGTTCCCAGGACAGACAGCTGGTCTGCATGCTTCCCAGTATCATGAGGCATGCTACAGACAGCTTGAATACTATGGCAGGGAAGTATTACAGTAGCCCCCCCCCCCCCCCCAGTTGGATGCACACAGTGGAACCAGGCCTTCATCATGCAAAATACAAGGTAACATTGTTTCTTGTTTGAATATGCTTGATGCTATATTGCTGTTCAGACATTTTGCGTGGGTTCCATACAGACATCATCAACCTTGGCTCCACTGGATATCCGGCATAAATGAAATACAGTGGCTTGAAACGTTTGTATGGACTGCATATGTATGATCAGCACAAGTGAAGTAATGGTCCTGTGGAATTTCACTACACAAAAAGCAGCAACATAGATGGCTTGTATGCTTGTATGTCAGATGTATAAACCGTGGGTACTGCTAGTGAGCTGTGCAAATATGTTGGTTAAAAAAAACAGTGCACTGTACACACCTTGTAGTTGACAGAAGAGTAGCCCTTCCTATTGACATAACATAGAACAAAAGTCAGATGAGGTTTTTATTGCCACATGAGTGAGATGTATGGCACCAAGTGCTTGGGAAGGTAGATGATGTCAGAGAAGCCACATGTGGTAGTGTTTCCAGTTCCAGTGGTATGTTGAGGGAAACAGATATCTTTATCCATGTGTGGAACTACTACACCAAGTAACACTGACACATGCTGAGTATTCTGCGGGCTGATGCTTGTGATAATGTACAATGTGTCCCTTGTTTGTCTCTGGAAGGTTCCTGCAGCTAGTATGGAAGTGCTACACATACTTTTGCATCCACCTGTATGGGAAACCCATACAGTCCTCCCAATCCTGCTCATGGCACTGCATGTCATCCAAACATCTGTGTTATGCTAGGTCAGCTGCTGGTCAGTTAGGTAATATCCTGCTGGTGCGCTTTTAATTTATGTCTCCTGCACTGCATCTTTCTACCAGATGAGAGTGAGCAGCACTTATAGACAGCATGTGCTGCTGTATGACTAATGCAAACAGAGTTGGTATAATGGTTAAGGTCTGTACTTCTCATATGCAAGGATCAGGGTTTGATTCTGACCTCTGGTCATTGGCTAGGCTTGTAATAATCAGTAGAGTGATAGACCAGTATTAACCTACGAATGCTGTGGTTTTTAGCATATTTGCTTGTTGCAACTCTGCAAACTTATGTCTGCCCTTTGCTTTTATAGTGGCAGGCAGCTTGCTGTGTGCCTATCACTCCTTGTATCTATGAATGATGACCTGCTTTCAGAGGCACCTATTTGTATCTCATTTAGGGTTGCCACCTTTTCAAATGGCCAAAGTGGGAAATTTTCGAGACAAACATCAGATTTTACAGGCCGACACATACCCACGGTCAGTACAAAGGATAGAACTTAACGTTTTGCCTAAATAATAGCTTATTTTTGTAGCATTTTAGTTGCTTATTCTGTTTCTTATAACATTTAGGAATTTTAGATACAGACTAACTGTTTTATGCAACTATTACATACAATATATGACATAATTATGTCCTACAATCCCAGGATATTTGCCATGTTTATTACTTTTTGTCAGGACACAACTGCCCAAAGAGGGACTGTCCCTCGCAAAGTGGGACAGGTGGTAACCCTAATCTCATTATGCAGTAATTAGGCTGAGTGTATATCATTATATGGTCATTTGAACATGTCCACTTCCCACACATCAGCACACTACTTAGTATGCAAGTTTATTATGCATAATGGCCTCAGTCTCTGCTCATCCATCCTTCTACCTTAGTATAAATATTTGCAAGGTGAGCACCACAAATAATGGCTTCAGTCTCTGCTCATCCCTGTTTCCAGTTACTATTTGCAAGGTGAGCACAGGAAATGACTCCCTTTGGCTAAGTAGACCAGGAAATGTTATTTTGGAACTCAGGAGTTTTATACCTATGCACCTCACTTTTTTTTCCTATTTTTGTTCCCAGATGTTAAATAAGCTTACTATCTCCTTCATTCACTAATGCTATCACCTCTAGCTTTTTATTCTATTCATGGTAACATATTGTAAAGCTGATAGAGTGTCACACCTTGTTTGCCTTGACTATCATTTAAGTAAGCTAGATAAAGAAGTCCAGGTAGGATGCTATTAGCAATCATTTATGTCCAACCACCATTCACAGAAGGCTAGCCATATAAGAACAGTCAGGGACTTTCAGGTTCAGCCTGGGCCTCTGAGGCTGTCTTTTGCTTTCAAAGCCCCATATTCATACACATTTAAAGAGTTCCATGCTCCTTAGAAAGCAGACATTATTAATGAAACAAACACAGCAGTTATGTTTGAACACATCGGCATTTATCAGCAAAACAATTAAGCAACAGCATCAAATACTGCACTACAATGGGCTCAATGTATTCCATCAAATTGTCAATTCATTAACAG
>NC_056737.1:1049811949-1049829449 GCF_019279795.1 Protopterus annectens | reverse complement strand
ATGCATCAGGGTATTACTGCCCCTTTGTTTCTCTTAACTGCAACTTCCCTTTGCATATGGTGTGCAAACTTTTAGGGTACCCTCGTGAGAAAAACATTGGCTAGTTTTGTACCTTTTGACTCAAAATCTGAATCCTTTGAGACCATTCTGGCTAACCTTGTATACTGACCTTTAATGGTTCCCTTTTTTTGATGTGCTGGATGACAACTAATATAATGTAATAGACTGAGTATCTAGGTTTCCTGTAAATGTTGCTAACCAATTTGTTTGAAAAATCCTTGCATACTAAAACATCTGAATAGTTTTATCTCTGTACTGGAGGTATAGGTGAAAAAGGATGTGGTAGAATGCAAATATTTGATAAATCCTTCACGTTAATCTATTGGCTTGGGCCAAATTACAAAAATACGCCCAAAAAAAAAAACTACTTGATGGGCAGCTTGGTACAGATTGATGACTTACTGTTTCTCCCACTGGAGTAGCAGAATGTTGGCAAAAACAGTGACACAAGGCCCCCATAGTTAATACCTTCATTTGGTGGAAGTACTGTCAAAACAAAACTGTAACACTGTCTCAAAGTATCCAAATCTCGTTATCAAAGTCTGTCGATTCAACCAA
The DNA here is from genome assembly GCF_019279795.1 of Protopterus annectens. Taxonomy (NCBI): domain Eukaryota; kingdom Metazoa; phylum Chordata; order Ceratodontiformes; family Protopteridae; genus Protopterus; species Protopterus annectens. Next base: position 1,049,828,831 of record NC_056737.1, on the reverse strand, counting down.
AAAGTAATGAAAACAATCTAACCCAGACGTGTGGAGAATTGCATGAAGCACATTTATCAAGTCAATGGTTTAAAAAGACCCAGTCTTCTGAAAAAAACAGCATCTCTCAATTTTTAATTAAAAAAAAAAAAAAAAAAAAAAATATCCCAGGGATCACGACACAAATGTGTAAAGGTATCTAAACATTTCTTTAAACCTAAATCTGTATACTTTGCTAAGGGGATGTATTTTTGATTTGTTGGCATTCACAATTGGTCTCGGGTGGATCTGTGGTGTTCTTATGAATCTTTGGAATTAGAAAGATTGAAAGAACCACTGGAAACCTGTACCCACAGGTACAAATATAGGTTGTAGTTAATTTGGCCCTGATCAACCATGTCCTGTAAAATCTATTTTGCAATACAGAGAATTTACAGAAATAGTCCTCAAACAGGTGTGTATTCATATGTTTTGGACATTATAACAACCCCACTCCCCCTTGTCAGGTTTCATGACCCTTGCTGTCATTACACAGCTGTGATATTCGGCTTCGAAGCTTGCTGTAAGTGGGGAGGTACCTCCTCCAAAAAACCCAATGATTTTAAAGGGCCATTGTGTTTTCTCCCAAAATTCTGGTGCAAAATTACCATCCGAGTGTGATTTTTGGATATGCTCTGCATCTTGATGCTCCACTCTCTAAAGTTTCTTTTCCTTCTATTTTATAACCTTGTAATTGACTTTATATTTGAAAGCATGCAAAGTGGTGTTCAAACAATAAGTTATGAATAACCTAGTCAAGTCTAGTAGCCTCATTGATCAATTAATCGATGGCTGTCTGGTGTTTTACAAGGAATTCCAACAGTTCACAACTGGGATGGTCAAAGTTCCAACAAATCCATCTCAAGTGGAGTATTTGGTACTAACCCAGTTGGAAGCTTCCAACTATGTAGACCTTTAGGAATTCTTTAGACTTTTAAACTCTATGAAATATGTATTTTCCACCTGAAGTTAATGGCTTTTAAGCAAGATGCTTTCCAGTTTTTCGATGGATTTTTTCAGTGTTTAGTTCAGTTGTGAAGGTCAACTGATTTGATTTATTCAGCCATGACATTCTACTGTTCACTTCACCATTCACAGTAAACTTGGGCACAGGTTTGATGACCTCCCCATAGTCCTTGAAACATTACCTTCTTTGATAATTTGCCCAGGTGGAATAAAACTGGATCCAGGACCTCACTGTTCAGACTGTTGAACTGGCCACATATTGAGAAAGTTGTTGTACCAACTGGGTTAGCCAACAGAGACTTGCTGGGATCTCTAAAATACTGGACCCAATTGCATCCTGCTACCTCTGTCCATTTTGTGTGTAGACATGACTTTCCAGATACCAAGAGCCAACATGAAGCACAATATCCAATCACGATCCCAGACTGAAGGAAAGACCATCTCAGTCAGTGTAAGTATAAAAACATTTTTACAAATCTAGACCTTTACATATTTTAACTTGTATGTTTTTGTTCTTATTTTATAGTTCAAAATGGATAATCTTTCATTGGCTGTAGTTATTTTATATTTCATTTTAAGTACCACAACTTTATTGGATTTTGAGCTTGGGAATAGTTTTATTTTTTTGATTGGCTAATGTTGGACAGAATTCAGAATTGGCTAATGTTGGTCAGAATTGGCTAGGATGAGATGGTTAGAACATTGTGATTTTAAAGAAAGTTTCAAGTTTGAGAGAAGTTACTTGGCCCTTTTCACTTATTTTAGAAATATTAATTAATTTATTTATTTATTTTATTGTATTTTATTTTACATTTGTTGACCGGGAGAGTCCAACTGGATTACAAGTCCATTTTCAGTGGAGGCCCGGGGAGAAAAGCTCCAAAAACAAAAACCTAGTTTTAAGGACAGTCTTCTGGCATACAATTTCCATAGAAGAGACTTTGACATACATATTAACTAACTGGATACATTTGTTCGCTACAATACTATTACATTTTAGAAGATATTCCTAAGTTTAGGATTCCTGTGATAGATTTACTGTTGGAGTAAAAGCAGAGAGATGTAGAATAAGGCTCTGAGAGAACAGATGATGCTAGCTATAGTTGAGCAGGATAACACATTGATTTACAATACGTCTTCTCCTGGTTTTAGTTGCTTATGGAGAGGTCAGCATTGCTGGGGTAGTTTCTCCTAACTCCTGGTGAGATGGGATGAGCAGTAGATTAACAGCCCTAAGTGGGTACAGTACTATGTTTGGTTGGCTTAGCAGAGTTACTTAAGTTAGGTGAAGTGTTCTAATGAGACATTAGCCGGGGGGAATACAGGAGCACAGTCCATTATTCAAAAAGGAGTTTTAACAAGCTTCTTGAACTGTGATGGGGATTTGTCGTCCGTTATGTGGGCAGGAAGGTAGTTCCAGGTTTTTGCTATACAGTGGCTGTAGACAGAATTACCAACTTCATTGTTATATTTGGTTACTTTGAGGAAGTTTTGTGTGCTAGACCTCAAGGGCCTGGCAGTTGTATAGGGTTGCAAAAGATTTTGTAGGGCTGGGGTGTTTTCAGAGTTGTGTATTATTTTGTGGGCTAGTGATAGTTTGAGTTGAAGTAGTGGTAGTTATAGCCAATTGAATTTTTTAGGAATTCGCAGTGATGTGTTCTGATGGTAGAGGTTGTAGCAAATTTGGCTATCTTATAACAACTATCAAGTTTGTTTAGGTCTGATATGTGGAGATTTGTAAGCACGGGGGAGGCATAAAGTAGGGTGGATAGTAGGCGAGTCCTCGCTATTGTAGTTTGAGTGGTCAGTGCGCAATTTTTTACTGCGATACAGTAGGCCAAGTTTTTTTATGCACTTTTTTATGGTTATAGAAATATGTAGGTTAAATCTAAGGTGATTGTCTATTTCAACCTCTAAGAGTTTGGTATGATTTGTGGGTGTGATTGTGGTCTTGTTAAAGAAGGAGATGAAGAAAGAATCAGTGGGAGGTGTGGCTCTGTGGGAGCTAAAGAGTGCTAGCTTTGTTTTACTTGGGTTCAGAATGAGCCTTTGGTTTGTAATCCAAGTTTCAGCTAGGGAAAAGCATCCTTGTTTTAAGGAGTGGAGGATGTCAGTTGATTTGGCTATGCATATTATGGTGATATCATCTGCATATTGCACTATTGAGGCTTTAGGAATACTGTTTGGGAGCTGATTTGATGAAGAGGGTAAAAAGAAGTGGCCCTAGGATGGAGCCTTGGGGTACTCCTAAGGAGACTAGTAAGGAGGGGAGAGTTGGTTTTGCCACAACAGCTTGTTTTCTTCCCTCCTAGGTAGTTTTTGAACCAGGAGATGGCAGGGGTGGTAAGGTTTAGAGTTGCTAGTGAAGGAGTTTATTGTGGTTAACCATATCGAATGGTTTGGACAAGTCAAGGAAGGTGTCTGATACAAGGAGCCCGTTTTTGTGAGTATTGACAGTGTTGGTGAATTCTGTTAGTGCAGTGGAGGTGCGTGCGGTGGAGGTGCTATGGAAGGGTCTAAAGCCATGTTGTTGTGTTGCTATTAGATTATTTTCTAAGAAATATTTCATTAGCTTCTTGTGTATTACCCTCTCTAAAATTTTAGATAAAGGGGGTAGTATGGCTATAGGGCGGTAGTTGAGTTCCAGGGAGGTTCCCCTTTATGTAGAGGGATGATACGTGATATTTTCCATAGCTTGGGTACTATACACTCTGAGATGGATCTGTTAATTGGGATGGAGACAGGATATGATCTGGCTTCTGCAGCCAGGTGGAGGTATTCAGCGGGTAAATGATCTTCAGCTAGAGACGTTTGTTTGAGCTTGCAGAGTAGTTTTTTCAATGGGATTTGGTTGGTTCTGGGTGGAAGCTGAACTTGGGGCAATTGTTAGTTGGTGGATTTGCAGGGGTGGGGATGTCATAGTGTTGGTTGTTTGCAAGGATCTGGATGGTTTCTGTAAAGTATTTATTAAATTTGAGTGGGGATGTCTTCTTGGTTATATATTGTTTGGGTTGGGGTAGTTGTTTTACCTGGTTGTAGAATAGTTAATTGCTGCCCAAAACTTTTGTGGGTTGTTCCTGTGCTTATCCTGTAACTTTTGGTAAGATGCTTTGTCAGTTTTGCTGAGTTTTTTGGCTTTGTTACATAGTTCAATGTATATTTGTTCAATCGGGATTTACTGTTGTGGTAGCTGGTACAGGCCTTTTCTTTTTTTGAGGGATTTTGTCTGGAGTTAACCAGGGGGCATATTTAGTTTAGTTTTCAATTATTTTTTGTGGAGGGGCATTATGGTTAAGGGTGTTTTAAGATGGTAGTATTGAAATATAGTACAGCTTCATCAAGAGGTTGTGTTTTTTTTTTTCTTTTTTCTTTTTTTTTTTTTTTTTGTTTCTAATTGGGTGTGTAGATATTTGGTCAGTTGTGGTGATTCTGATCAGAGTAAGAATATGGCTTGGTGGTTACTCAGGGTGTCTGGTAGACACCCTGCTAGGGATATCGGTGTTGGGTGGGATAAGAGTATCCAGTCTAGAGTGGATTGGTGTTTGGTTCTCTTGTCTGTTCTTGTGGGGAAAGTGATGTTGGGTTAGGCCATGTAAGTTTAATATGGGAGAGTGGGTTATGACTGGAACAGTTTTGCCAGTTGGTATTAAGGTTTCCTAATGCTATGCTTTTCTGGGGGAGGGAGTTGGATATCCATTCTAGGAGTTTTTCTGTATTTGGGATAATGTTGCCTGGAGGGATGTAGCATCCTATGATGTGTTCACTATCATTTTTAAGTTTTAGTTTTGTTAGTGAGTTCAAATTTATTGAGGTCTGGGGTTATGTCTACTTTCTCGAGGGTGAGGTGAGATTTATACACTATAGCAACACCCCCCCCCCTTTTATTATTTATTCTATCACTACGAATTATATTGTAACCTGGTGGAGTGATTTAATTGTTGTTGCCTGGTTTAAGCCAAGTCTCTGTTAGTATGACTGTCTCAGGTTGACAAAAGGAGAGTAGTGCATGAAGGTCATGGACACTTGGTATACTTCTGACATTTTAAATTTTAAAATGAAGACTGTGGATTTGCCTCTGGAGTTATCATTCAGGTTGAGGGTTGGGGCGCCTAGATTTTGTGGGGCTGGGTTTGGGTGTATATCACCGCAGCTAATGAGTTTGGTTTTGAGGTAAAAATAGTTTGAGTAGTTTTATTGGTGTCTTAAAGTTCTTTATAGTTTGTTTGGGACTGGTAGTGTGGCTGTAATCTGTGTGCATACTGGTAGTGTGGCTGTAATCTGTGTGCATAGTGGTGAATAAAGAAGGTTTAGTAGTGATATGGGACAAGTTGAGTAAAAGGGTGTGTTGTAATAATGTTAGTGGAAGTAGTTTTTCTTGGTATGTGGATAAAAGTTGTTTTTGGTGGTTGGTGATGGGAGGGTGGGTACACATAGGAGCAATACTAAGAGGTGTATGTATGTGGGTTTTGGTAACCTGGGCATGGTTTGGTTGGGTTTGGTCATGAGTGAGAGATCCGCTTAGGATGGGGTGGGTGATGAGAGGTGTAAGGTAGTTAGATGGAAGACTGCTTTACAGGATGTGGAAGAGAAGGAAATGGGTACAGCGGTAGATTCGGTGATTGGTGGTTAGCATGAGGGGAGTGGCTAAGTTTAGTTGAAATGCAGCACTAGTGGGGGCGGGTGGGAATAGGGGGCAGGGAGGGGAGCAGAGTGAGCCGGAGCGCAGCGGGGCTAACACTAACTCCAATTATATCCCTGGGCTTACTTTGTTTTCTTTGTACACCAAATGTTTCTTTTCACTTGTTTCTGTTTACACCAAATGTTTCTGTTTGGCTGTATTTACTGGTTTAATTTACGTATAACTGTGCAGTCATACTGAAAAGGGTCTGGAGAAGCTTCCTCACCACAAGCAGGCCAAAAGATAACTTTCAAAATGGCACAGCTCAAGGAGACCCACTAATATAGGCTAGTTAATGTGCATGGGGGAGGAGGGAGATACAAAATGGAGGAAGGTTTGTTTGTGTCTTTCGGCTTTTCCCTGTTAAGGGTCGCCACAGCGGAACTCCGGTCCGCTAATGATTGGTAGTGGATTTTTATGTACCAGGTTACCAGCCCTGACGCACAACCTTCAACGAAGGCACGCCCCATTCACATATGCCTCCACACACAAGACACTCTAGCTGAGAATCTAACGGTACAACGTCTTGCTATGAGGCGACAACGCTACCATAACCAAAAAAAGCAGGTAGAGCTCTGGCCCGCCCCCTCACAGAAGACTGTGCCCCATTCACATATGCCTCCACACACAAGACACTCTAGCTGAGAATCGAACGGGACAACGTCTTGCTATGAGGCGACAACGCTACCATAACCAAAAAAAGCAGGTAGAGATCTGGCCCGCCCCCTCACAGAAGACTGCAAAGAAAAGCAATCCGCATAAGAAGTGGAAGCCTTGGAGCTGTAATGTAAGTGTAAGCAAGGAAGAGGTAGAAGCAGGAAATTAGGAGTGTAAGCAGTTAGTTGCAGAAACACTACTTTATGGCCTTGGTGTGCAAGTAATAGAAAGGAAGGTAAATCTATTTGGGGACAAAATACACCAAGTAAATGGTATTTGCCTTACTTTACAAGTATTCAGTGTGGAGGTAGATCTATTTGGACAAGATACAGCAAATATATTAAGTTTTATGCCACCTAGTGGCAATAGACAAAGCTATAGTTGCCTGGGGGGAGCCATTGCAGGTGTGCATGCCGTCCAAAACCATGATTAAAAAATAACTTGTAAAAATAACAAATGTGCTGTAAAAGGAAATGTGAATAACCAGTCACACAGGTTAAAACATAACTGTTAAGGTCCACATCTGCTAATAACAAGAACTGTAAATATCCAGTCACCTATGCAGACTTGTCTGGTAGGTATCCTTATTAAAAAGTGTTTTATTCTTGGCTTGTAATAACTGTAGGGAGAAACCGGACTGTAGCAGTGGCTTTATCTAGCAATGTTGCATTTGCTGGTGGGTTGGGGACCTGAGCTGCGATGATGCAGGTAGACAAAGTGTGTTGCATTCTGGCCTCATCGGTCTGCTGTATATATTTTTGACTTTAACCAAGATGGTCTCTGAAACTGGTCTCTAGCCAATCCTTTTAGCTCACTGTCAAATGGCAAACATAGGGTTTTTAAGCAGTTTGGATTGTCTGCCTTTTCTGGAGTGTCTGAATTTGGCTGGTGACCTGCTCATAAGAGTTTCAGATCATTTTTATGGGCTGGGTCAAATGGTGTTTCAAAGGTAGCACATTCTGCACAGGGTCCTCTCTGGAGATGGCGCATTGGATTAAAATTTTTGAATAGTACGGGCAGGTATCTGCACATAATGTTTTACAGCCTCCATGGAAAATAAAGAAATAGGGAAACATGCCTTTGGAATGCTGGCATTCTGACGTGGCTTACAAATGTCACTATGCCCTTAACTGGTATGTTCATAGCAATGAAGGTAATTTTCCTTAGGGCTACAGAAGGACCTGTCTGGTTAGAGGCAGAAAAGGCCAAGCTGTTTTGTAATGGGGGGTGGGGGGATGCTGGGGACTCCATATACCTGTTCCAATTTAGAAATGTATTGCAGTAAACTCTTTATAGTCCCACATATGAATGATGAAAATGTTTAACTCTTAATATTGTTTTTGAATTGAATATGATAAATTGTAATGTTAAATATTTGAAAGTAACAAGTATAAACGTGTTTGTTTAAGATATAAATAAAAATATATATACGATCACTGTAGTCTACTTCCACTGGTTAATTTTCCAAGCTTCATATTTTTGTGCTTTTTTTTAATTCAACTGTTTTATGACTATCAAACCTCTACCGAGTTATTGGAAAATAAAGGGTGAAGGATGATTAGATCAGCCTTTTCCAAAAGAGCATAGCCATTTAAGATGTTTATAGATTTTGTTAATAAGTAGGCACTCCGTTTGCAGACCTTTTACAAGCATTGCCAATGGCCCATATTCAAAACTTTCCTCTGGCAAGATGAGCTAGACTCTGGGAGAAATGTAGGCTGCCCATCCAATTTTCTAGGTTTACCTTGAAGCTGGCAAAGATCCTGCTCTGCCTGACATGTAGTAGAAGTTTGTCAAAAGGTGGGGAATAGGTCATATTCTAGATTTGTATCCCATCACACTAACTTGCCTTGTCTTAATGTTTAGTTGCTTTAATCATGTGGTTGCTAACTTTTGTCCTGCAAAGGAATAGGTCAAAAGAGGCCCCGATTTTCCCATGGCTCAAAAGGCTAGAGAAAGACTTCCACGGAAGAGCCTCCAAGAGGCTGAATGTAGATTGCAGGTTGCCAGTTGTCCTAATAACTAAGACTTTGAGGTCCCTGATCTTTTAGTTATGAATCTGAGGCCTCTTAAATTGAGTCTAATGTACAAGTTAATCAATTAAGACTCTCTGGTTTTAGAGGAGAAGTGTTTGGAAATTGGAAAGCCTTCTATATGGCTCATCTAGACTGCTTTGGAGGCACGATGGGCAAAAGATGAGGAATTATTGGCAAAATTGCACAAATGGTGTCTGAGTGGAGGAGTGCATCATCTATATGGTACACATGTTTTACAAAATTTACTACGTACTTAAGGCCATTGCCCTTGCATCAATAGTTTGGTCTAACCCATATTGTATTATATTTGAATGATCAACACCCAGTTTATAGTCCTGCAAACTTGAATAACCATAGGATAGGAGTTTTGGCCTGAATGGTTTGAGAAATTGATGCCAAATAGGGATCCCAACACATTACTGAATTGTTTGTGATTTTAGAAGTGCCCTCTGTGAATCTAACCACATGGGTTCTCAGACAGCTAGTTTGCTACCCACCTCACAATGTAGGAGTTTGTTGATTTTGTTTACCATAATCCGTGGTAAAGATCTAGACTATTACAGTATCCTGGTTTTCTAACTAAACGTAAGTTTATTACACCATACTTGTTTAAGTGTAGAATGTGTCCAAGATGGCAAGTCCTGACCTCCCATAAAAAGCATATAACTAATACGATTACATAAAATCAATTTACTAAGTCAGCAAAATGCAGAGCTGCAAAACTACACAAGTATATAATTTACTAAGCTCACCTGCATCACAATTGTACTGTAGCCTTAATGCCAGCTCAAAGCTGCAAGTATGTACTGCATTGCAACAAAAGGCTAAGTCTTAAACTGCACTGAAGCACAGAATCCTTTTGTTACAGAACTCCAAAAGATTTTGTGTACTAATGTTGACTCTGCACATGTAGAGGAATCCTATGTCAGTAGTAGAATGTGTTTGGGGGGAGAATTCGGGGGGGGGGGGGGCTTGACCCACTTTCTTTTGCAGGATCATTCTTTCTGAATTCTGGTATCCGTTTTGGTGGCCTAAAGTATTTATTTCAGTACTAGAAGAGTGCTGTTTTATCAAAACTGGAGACTGGGTGTGGTATATAGTCTGCAAGAGGAAAAATTCTAAAAACTTGATTGCCTTTTGCCTCTTGTTTAGATAGCTACTGTGTCCCTCAAGTGGGGTAGAACATGGAGACTTGTCACGAGCAGAAGTCTGGATTCAGAAGTACACAAGTATTAAAAGGACACTTTTTTTTTTTTTTTTTTTTTTTTATTGTGTAGGTCAAACACTGCACCGATGAAAAAAAGTGCATTACATCCGATACCACAGTACTTTACATCAGAAATGTACTGTGGTATCCTGCCAGCTGTGCATTTAGCCAAGTCATAGTCCTGTGTGGAAAGCTGTGTTTGTCAAAGTGGGGCATTGGTCTAGGTTTTGTGCAGTGACTTCAAATTCCAGGGGTAGGTGACTGCCCCTACTCTGGAGTGGGGCTTGACTACTCAAAAATAAGGCAGTATGCCTGGTGGAGAAATGGAGCTTGCCTGACCACAGAATAGGCCACCTAAAAGTGTTTTTTTCATTTAACTAGACTTCAGCTTGCATGTATCCAAGTACTATGCATTATAGTTTGCTTAATGATCTTTATTCTGTTACGTGTCCCATTACCATGGTTACAAAACATTTTTGAATTCTGTTGCACTCCACCTTTGTATGGTGCTGCTTTAAAATCAGTCTGTTGCAGAAGATTCATTACATGCATATTTGTTTGGTTTGCTCTTTAGGCAAGAATTAAGAAGATAATGCAAATGGATGAAGAGATCGGGAAAGTTGCAGCAGCAGTTCCTGTCATCCTCTGTATCCTTTTCACTTTAGTTTTGCCGTGATCTTAAGTTGAACTGGGACAGCTTATTTGGACTGCCATTTTTCAATAATGTTAATACAAAATTGGCAGATTGCAGGGCACTTCAGGTTGTTAAAGCAGTATAAAACCTGTCTAGCAAGAAAAATGATTTTGAGTGGAGATTAGTGGTCCAACATTTGAATGTTAAGAAAATTCTAAGTAAAACTTGCCTAGTGGTTGTGGACTGCTTGTTTCGCATGGGTCTTGTCCCCTTTTTCCTAGTGATTTCTCTGCAAACATTCACAATTTTATAGTAGGATAGAGTAGATGCTAGCCTACCTCTGCCAATGCAGAACTTTGTTCATTGACACCTTTGCCTGTCATTGGTTTTTGTTGAGCATCTCTGTGGCTGTGCATAGCTAGATAGATAAGATGAGGTACTGTCAGTTTACTAGCCTCCTGTAGAAAGATTAAATGTATGATGCAACTTGACCTGTACATAAGTTAAAATCTGCTAGGGATTTCTGACTAAATCACTGTTCAGAAATGTTCTACCCAGTAAGCGATTGATGCACATTTCTGCACTAAACACCACAGATTGAGGATATTCCGAATACCTGCAGTCCCAACCCTTAGACATCCAGTGATCAGCCTTTGGTCTCCCAGATATCTGATATTACTCCTGTTCGTATTTCTTATTGACATCCGGAATTTTGCCAAGGAATATGCTTTACTGTGAGAGGCCGCTTGGATATCTTCCCCTTCAAAGCCTCCCACATCAGGGTCTGCAACCTGCTGCTTTTTCTTTCCACAAAGCTGGCGTGGCAGCCAGACACGTGGTGTCTTCAGGAGCAGTATAGTTTAAGAATATAATGACCAACCCTACGGCTACTGGCCTAGATGTTGAAGGTGATTTAAGATGACCAATGTCAGTACAATATGAAATGAGTAGATCTGATGTAGCTTTATTAGCCAAGCAGTAGATCTATGTACAACACCAAATTTGTCTTTTTAGGTTCGTGTTAATTGGTCAAAAGATTTATTAGAAGCCTAGTCACTTCAGTTTTCTTACTCCCCTTGTCTTAAGTGACTGAGGGACCTGACCCATGGTGAATTTGTTTACATGCCCATGGTTGGTTAGCTCTCTTTATAAACGGTCAGGCACTTGTGCTGCGGTACCAGATCTGGGAATGGCTGTCTCCTAGTAGAGCACTTCAGTGGAGCAAACAGCTGATGGAAAATGCTGTAGGAGAACTATGGATGATTACCAGAAGCAGCAGCACTATTGACTAAGGCATGCATGCCTATGGACAAACCCATCGATTGTTAAATGCACAAGGTGTCAGGCTCAAAAGGCGGGAAAAGATTGTCCAGCCTAAAACAAAGGTTTGTCTCCTTTTTCTAAATTTCCTAGAAATTTTCCAGCCAGATGATGCCTTGCATTACAGGCAAAGGAACTAACAATACAAGGACAAATGGTCAGATAAAGCAGAAGGGAGGAACTCTTCAAGGTATGACTTTCAACTGTTAACTGTTGAAACTTCTATTATCCCTGATGAGCAGTGACCAGCAGCAACCTTTGCATGTCCTAAGAAAGCAGAGATAGCTGCATGAGGGTACTGGGGGGGATACCTTCTTGCAAGCAAACAGCCCCCCCCCCCCAATTAACATTTTCTTAGCAGGTTTGCTATTTTTTTTTCTGTGCACTAACTCTAGCAGGACTGTCATCCTGTACATGAATGTGTATCTGTATATACTTGCATATGTGTGTGTATAATTTATAAATTGTGTATGTATATGCATCTAATTTATAAAATTGCAGTCCCAGAATATCGAACGTCCCAACATCAAGACCAAAAAGACAAAAAAATCAAAACGAGTCCCAAAAAACAACTGAAAGTACCATTTCTACCTTCATTCACTTTTGCAGGGGGCTTATACTCCCCTGCACCCTCTGCAAATTGAATATACCAACTCTACAAGATCACGCTACTTTGAAGAAAACTGTCTACTAATCCCTAAACGGTGTCTTCACATTTCAGCCCTATGTCACGTGCACAGTACTAACTATACCTTCCCACTTCAAAATCTCCCCTGTCATTATAAGCACTACGTACACAAGCAACATCTACATCACTAAATTATTCTCTACATTTCTACTTACAAAACCAAACTACTTTAAAGCTCCATCCGAAATTAACAAATAGATACTATATAATTTTTTATTTTACAAACTTAAATGTACACAAACTTTTCCAAATACAACAAAACGATTCAGTCACCTCTGCCATACGTTTGTACATTCATTACAAAACCTTGGTAACAATGCACCATTAACTCACTTGCCCTTTAAATTTTGCATTGCAGTTTCCAGCATACGCTCTTCTGACCTTTCAGTTATTTGATCTTTTGCTCTTTTGGTCTCAACATTGTGGTGCTAAATATTCTTGGGTTGAGTGAGTGTCTGAGTGAGCATACCTATTTAGCAACCCCTACACCACTGTCTGTAAGTGATGCCAGTATTGGGCACTTATGGACTGTTTGTAAACTCACTGCTTTTAACAGTTTTTACAAGCTGTTGTACTCTGCTTGTAGACAGTGTTTGCAATGTTCTTCATAAAGGTAGCTTACCGACCATTAAGAAAGTTTGCCACTTTACAAGCTGTCAAACTGGTATACTGTCAAAAGTTTTTGCTTGGTGCCTCTTAATAGGCACCCAGCCCAGATGCTGCATTTGCTCCCCCTTACTGACCTCAGTGGGCATTGATGCAGAATAGATACCTTTTTAGAGTTGCTGTGAAAGGGGGGGTCTAATTCAGATGTGTGATGAGGATAGTCCGTGGAGATGAGCTACAAGATGCAATTCAAAAATGAACTTCAGGATGTGTACACTACAACCGCTACTATACTCTGTTGGATCAGAATGTCTTCAACCACAGTCATGCAGGATTTGTGTGTAAATTCCCATACCCATCTCTTGGGCAATTCTTAGGCTGTGTGGCTAAAACTTTTTCTCCTTTCAGTTTTCTTTTGTGTTTGGCACGTTTGACAGCTTCCTAATTCCAAGTTTAATCCACCTCAAGGTTAGACTCCTACGTCTCAAAATTCTGTGTTCAAGAATCTGGGACAAAACCAAAAACATGAGGTGGGGGAGATTAGAAAGGGGCCAAATCCTGCTCAACCTCAGCCCTCCCCATGCCTGACAACTCTAGTGCTGGGGTTACTAATAACTCCTGATCTCTTGGATTGCCATCCCGCTGTGCCACAGATATGGGATAACTTCAAAGTGATCTTTGCTGACCACCTGATTTCAGCCTAGTCCTACAACCAGGTGATCTTCAGACTGGCAGTCAGTGCAGCAGTAATTTCACACCCACCCCCCCAATCCTTGTCAGAGTAGGCTAATGCAAAAGCTCTTTAGCTGAAGCTGGACAGGATGATCTGTTTTAAATAGCCCCATTTTTTCTTATTCTGAAGTGTCTGTTTTCCCTGTAATTTGTTTTCCCTGTCATTTGTCAGCAGATTCCTTCACAGCCAAGCCTGGCTGCCAAGTAAGTTATTAATCCATTTGAAGTTGTGTTTTTTTTTTTTTTTTTTTTTTTTTTGTGCATTCTTCAACTCCTCTGATTCTAAAGGTCTAAGGAGAAAGGTGACCTACAGTGGACTTCAGCATGCAGATACAATGTTTTGGAGGCTTCTCCTCATGTCATTTACTGAATCCGTAATCCCAGGTCTTCACTGATGAGCTAAAAAAAAGAGAGCATTCTGCTACAATACCTCTGCACTCAGTTGAGCAGCATGCATGGAAGACCTCTGGTTTTTGACAATGGTCCTCCTTTTTTTTTTTTTTTTTTTTTTTTTTTAAGCTTTGTGAACAGCTAAAATCTCTAGATAAAAGGCCCACTGCTATAATATTGTACCGAATTAAATGCTCCTAATGTTTATCTTTGGTCTAAATATCACGCTATATATCCAGCAAAAAAGAAAAAAGTCAAATTGCTTATTTTGTATTGTGCTGATTTGTGTTGTATTCCTATTATAATAGCCAAGCCTGGTATACCATCTCTGCCTGTTTGAGTGTCCTTGTGTAGCATCTTGTATTGCTGTAAGAGCAGCTTCTGAGGGGAAAGAGGCCTTGTACTGGGCCCCCAAGACCTATTCTGCTAGTATTTAAATTCTCTGAAACATAACTGTGCATATGTTTGAGCCTGTTAAAATAGCAGACTTAAGATGGTGTTTTTGGAAAATGCTTTCATTTGTAGCACTTTCTTGGCCTGAAAATATATTTTGACCTGTAGGGCATAAATCTGCAGTGGCCTCTAATTTCTCCAAGGTGACCTCTGATTTTTTAACAAACCTCACCAGTTGTCTGCCTCCATTAAACAAAAAAAAAGGCACAATTACCTTGAATTTCATGGACCTGCATGTAACACTGAAATACAGAACATAGTCTGATCAGCTGTTTGAACAACCTAATTTTCCTCCTTCATATAAGTATAATCACTAAAATCTCCAAGTGGTTAGCTAAAGGTATAGTTATAATTACAGTATTGAGTAGAAAGGGTATGACAAATTCCAAATGGCAGCAGCCACTGAAGCCTTCAAATCTACCCCAAGTATTTGCTATTGCTTTGGCATCTTTTTCACATTCTTTGCGAGCACTATAAATTAGGTAGGAAAGGGTAGGATTTGCTTGGCTTGTCCCATCACTTTACTCTGCTGTAGATGCTGAGGATGTATTGCTTAGTGTTCATCTGCAGCAGAGATTCTGGCAAATAAAGGCAAGCGGTCTCCCTTCATTCCTGCGATCCTGCACGTTTGGTGCATGGTGGCTTTGTATAGTCCCTACAGATTGAGTTGTAGGTGTGATTTTTTTTTTTTTTTTTTTTTTATTACAAAACCAATTTATAGATATGTTTCCTAATTTCTTTTATTGAAGTTATTGTAACTGTGGTATTGAAGCACTGGTAAGTAATTCATGCAGACTCGCTTTGAAGGATGAAAAAGCTGCAAAAGCTTTAACTCCATTTTTATTTCATTTTATATCTTCCACAGGTCATGTAAAAAGTATGGTACACAGAAAGAGAACCACTCTTATTAGTCGTGCTTTAAAACTGGATCTGCATTTGCTAGAAAGGTTGCATTTACCAAAATCCAACTAGGGTGCTGAAATCCTGCATTTTACTTTGTACATTTCACACAATTATCCCATTGCCACCATTTTGATACCCCCATGCTATTCTACCAGTATCCTTCCACCACCATTTTGATCCCTCCATACTGTTCTACCACTATCCTTCCACCTTCATTTTGATCCCGCCATACTGTTTTACCACTATCCTTCCATCTTACTCTGCAGTCTTCCTGTCTCGTTTGTCTTTGAGATCTTGCTTGGTTAAGACCACCCCCCCCCACTCCTGTAATCATCTATTTTTATTAATTTTATATTTCTGTTTTGTCTTTTTCATTTCTTCCTTGCTCAATATTCCTTATAGCTTTGCCCTTTGTTACAATGTATTTGCTTTTTGTATGTTGCACAATGCATTGCTAAACCAATTTAAAATTGTATGGAGCCAGTGAGAGAGATTCAGTGCACTTGGTAGACATTGAGTTGAGAGCAGTAAAAGTGGGGGTAGGTGTGTTGCATATTAATTCCAAGCCTCTGTGCCTAGGAAAGTTTTTATTCCTAGGTATAGTAATCTCTAGAGCTGGTATATATAAGGAGCAGGACTATATGGAGCACATCCTCCCCTATGGGTTGCAAAGCTGGGGAAGTCTTCCTCTGCAAAAAAAAAAAGTTTCCATTTCATTAATTAATCCTACAGCCAGAACTTATAGGAATGTAATCTGTTGACTGATCTTGTGATATTTGCTAGCATGTCTTGACTAGTCTTCTATGATTTAGAAACTCTGCAATGAGTGCTAGAATTTCTGCTTTTGTCATACAACCAATTTCTATATATTGTGCCTTGTGTTAACTGCGTTTTGCATACGTTTTAGTCTGCCTTTTGTGTCCCGGTCATCTAAAATACATTCCTAGAATGCAGCACTTGCTTTGATAATGTATACCTTTTGTGAGGCAGTGAGGAAAGCTGTGCTTTAGCTGGGAAAGAGGTTTGAACAAATGTATTGTAAATGTATAGACATACCTTCCCCTTGGACACACAACTGCATTAGTTAATGGTTGAAGGATGCAACTAGTGTGCAGCAGCTCTTCTCTCCTTGGGTTGCCCATGGCCTTTCAGCTGCCAATACAATCTACCACCTACTTTAAAGATCTCTGTGGGGGGGGGGTGGATCTCAAGTGCTGACAAAACACAATCTGTAGCTACATAAAACAGTACATCATCTAGCATCTTTGTGTTCCATCCTTGATTTTACCCATGTTTCATCTTGTGCATTTATATTGTGGCATTTACAATCACTAACCTGGGTGTACTACTCCAGATGTCTGTAATCATAGCACTGCCATGATGACATGTATTCGTTCACAAGTTGTTCTAAACAATGTGCAGCTTAGGAGAAATAGGAAGGTGTTGCTTATCTTCGGATTTAACAGATAAAAATCCAACTAGGCAAACTCTAGCTCTGCCAGAAGCCACGAGAGCAGCTCTGCCAGAAGCCACGGGAGCAGCTCTGGTTTATGAAGTTAACTGTCTGACAGAAGATTAATAATTGTGCAATAAG
>NC_056737.1:1049756949-1049799449 GCF_019279795.1 Protopterus annectens | reverse complement strand
AGACTGACATTCTCTCAGGCCTCGAAGCCAGGCCACTCCTAGGAAACCAGCTTCTAGCCACCATCTTGCTATTGCTCCCCCACCCCAAGCTCAAATGCTAAAAATGGTGGAGGATCTCGTCTTGCTTATCCAAGGTACTCTGGCTCCCACACCAAAAAGGAAAAGGCATCCTTCTCCTGAAATTGACAGACCAAGAGTCTGAAGAATTTGATTCCTCTGCCTTTGAAGAGGAACAACATCCCTTAACTGTTTGTGGATTCAGATGCAGGGGCATCCATCCTATCTGCCTCCCCTCCAGAGGACCTCTCTTTTGGGGAAACCCTTCACTCCCTCTGGGAACATTTTTCATTAGGAATCTCAAGACTTTCTACAGTCAAAGAAACGACTTGGAGAGTTTCTGGACCTGCCCCAGCACAGACCCCTGGCCATCCCACTTTTAGTTTGGAAGTGGTGGATGCTTTTCCAGGAGTCCAGCTTGGCCTCTGATGCCCTGCCTCTTGATCCAGCTAAATCAGACAGGTGAAGAACATGTACAGTTCAGCAGTTAAAACCAAGAATAAAGCACACCAATTTGCTGAGTGAGGTATCCGGATCCAAGAAGTCTTCAATTATAAATAATTTTCCAAAAGTTTATTCAAAAACACTCTCTTAAAAATAAAAACTGCAGCGGTTAAGCTCTTTTATCTATTGTATAGACTTCATCAGAACACCAATTTGTATAACATGATTGGTTTACTTTACTATTTAAACTATCAGCTCCATAAACTAATCAAATGATTGATACATAACTTCATCCTCTTAAAGTGCAAATGCTAAATAAATAATGTATGTGAATAAATAGTCTATATAATTACAACATATGCGTCGATGCCTATCATAATTTGATTGTGACATGTAAACTTAATAAATATAATTCATTCTTAAGAATAAATTTGAGATGAAGATTAACAATACAAAGAATGGAACTAGGGAGGGGGGGCTCTCACAAATGTGGTAACTGTAATCAGTGCTATGCAATTATGGAAGTAGGCACGCTAAAACTGGAAAATATTAGTCAGTCTATTTTAATCGTCCAGAATGGCAATTGTCGCACACATGTGGTATACCTGGCCAAATGTACAAAATGTTTCTGTTTCTATGTAGGAAAAACTGATGTGTCTGAGGAACAGGATTTACGATAATTTTTATTGTAGAAGGAAAAAAGATGAATCCACGCTTTATACAGACATTTGGCCAAAAGTACTGGATGTGATGAATTTAAATTTACCATACTAGTGCAGGTGAGAGGAAACCCTGGAGGGGGATGTATTACTAAGAAATTAAATGAGAGAGAAACTGGATGGCAAATGCTTTTAAATTCTACGGTACATCCCGGCATAAATGATGGTATATCCATTAAGGCCATCCTGGAATCTAAAGTGTGATTTTTTACTAATTTATATTTATTAGGTTTACATGTCACATAAATTGTGATAGGCATTGACGTATATGTTGGAGTTTATATAGACTACATACATTATTTATTTAGCATTTGCACTTAAGAGGATGAAGTTATGTATTAACTATTTGATTAGTTTATGGAGCTGATTGGTTTACTTTACTATTTAAACTATCATGTTATACAAATTGGTGTTCTGATGAAATCTATACGATAGATGAAAGTGCTTAACCACTGCAGTTTTTATTTTTAAGAGTGTTTTTTAATAAACTTTTGGAAAATTATTTATAATTGGTGAAGACTTCTTGGATCTGGATACCCCACTCAGCAGATAAATCAGACAGGTACTACAGAGTACAGCATTCTCAAATACCTGTACCGGAATCCTGCTGCAGACCCTGAGGTCATTACACAGGGAACCAAGGGAACAAAGACTAGTTCTGCCAAGAATATTCTTCCTTCTGACATACTCCAGAGCTCTGGACAGATCGGCCAAGAACTTCTGCAACCTTGGCTATCTGAGCACTCCGTTGTTAGTTCCATATGTTAAAATATCAACAACACATTTTGGAACAATTAAAACAGAAAATTGCTACCTCTCCTGACGGTGCCAACTCAAAAGAGCTGGCAGAATTACTGCACTCTTGTCAAGTGGCCAAACACTCATTACAATGTGGATATGATGCCCTACAAGCCTGTAGCAGGGAAGCAGTGCCATGATCTGTTATTAGAAGACTTGCATGGCTCAAGGAACAACCTCTCCCTGATCATGTAAAGTCTAAACTTTATTGATGCACCCCTAGATAAGGAACGCCTTTTTCGGAAAAAGCTCCTATTGCAGGGCCAGCAAAGAAGCAAACAATGGACCACTTCTTAAGGCAGGGAGTTCTAAGCCACGCTTCTATGGCAAGCACTCGCAATGACTCTCCCTTCCACATCTGCCCTCCTTTCACTCATCAAAAACTAGGAGGAAGGCTCACACTCTTCAAGGACAACTGGGTCTCTATAACCAAGGACCAATTGGTTGTAAAAAAAAAAAATAATAATTTCTCATGGATACAGATTCTCCTTCAGTGAACTCCCTATTCCAAGAGGGTACCCATACTCCCCCCCCCCCCCAAACCAGTGGGCAGAGGCATTAAAACAAGTCCAAACTCTTAATATCCCAGGAGTCTGTAGAACCTGTCCCTCAAGATCAAGTTTTTACTCCAGAATATTCCTTGTTCCCAGAAAAGAGGGCACTTGCTGCTCCACCCTGGATCTATCCAAACTGAACACCTCCTTGGTGGTCTCCAGATTCAAAATGCTAACCTTGCAGGAGCTCCTGTCTATGTCCAACACAAAATGCCTGGCTTGTGACACTAAACCTAAAAGATGTCCAAACGAACACAACAGACTGGTAAACTGATAACCAACAATCCACGGCAGGAAGAGCCTAAACCTCAGGGATGTTCCAAAAAGTTTAATCGAACACAAAAAGACAACAGTTGTATCCATTCGTAGATGCGTTAATTTGGTCAGTATCCCTATTGTAATTCCATCTACTCTTAACTGGGAGTGGGTATGCTAACCCTTCCTTGTATTCATTAAGATCCCTCTCTAACTTGTTAACCTTACGGTTCAAAATTTTCATACAGAACTGATCCACTTCATTAAATACATTGTCGTAATTCTTTTTCACAGACAAACTGCTATCATTTACCAACTTGTCATTTAAAACATTTAAATCTTTTAAAAGAATATCAGCCTTCGCTTCATATTCTTCAGTCATGACTTCTAAAACTTCAAGTCCAGCTCTGTTGAAAATACCACAAAGTTTATCGTAATACGCCGTTCCTGGTTGTACGTTATTGGGGAACTTGTAACACCGTAAATCCTTTGGAACGCGCTTCACATTAACACATTCTTTTAAATAATTGATTTCCAATTGATTACTCTTGTAAGTATAAAGTCTTTCTTTTAAATCATTAAAATTGTGCTCTATATCAGATTTGTCAGGAAAAACAGTACCTTGCTTAAACCAGAACTGTTGACCAGCCCATGCACTGAAGCTGAACTGTTTGTCGGGTGTCAGTTTTGCTCATTTGTTGTACAAGCTGTTGACCTAGATGGTTACGACCAGCTTCCTTGTTTAGTATCAATCCTTCGTTGGAATCGATACGAACTATATCACCCGAACCAGCCATCCCATTAGATGGATATTTCCTTCTGTTCCAGTCCGTGTTCTAAACTTAGACCTAAAAGATGCCTACCTCCCCATCCCCATCAAGGAATCATGCAAAAAGTTCCTGCGCTTCAGATCAAGCTATCAACACTTTTTCAGTCCTCTGCACTATCCTTTGGTTTATCTACTGCTCCCAGAGTATTCCCTAAATGCTTTGCCCCGGCTATAGCATTCTGCAGACAGAAAGATGCAGATTTGCCCTTACCTGGATGACTGCCTCGTTCAGGCAGATTGCAAAGAAAAGTTGCTCCAGGACCTTCTGTTTGTCACATCACTCCTAACGTCCCTTGGGTTCACTCTTGAGGGGGAAAAAAACCCCACCAGGAAAATTTGTTTTCCTGGGAGCTGTGCTAGACACAGCAACCCAAATGGCCTTCCTATCCTCAAAAGCAGAGCTTCCTTCCTCTCTACTTCACCCATCTGGCTTCCAGAAGTCCCCTCACTGTGAAGAAGTTCCTGCAAGCCCTGGGCTGCATGGCATCTTGTGTCCGTCTCATCCCTCTTGCCAGGCTTCACATGAGTAAACTTCATTGGTACTTTAACAGCCTTTGGTGTGAGCACTCTGTCTCTAAAGACCACTCTCCCTCTGATCCCTTGTATAAGGGCCGAATTTCTCTGGTGGGCAGAGGCCTGTGCCATGAACAAGGGTCTTCCCTTCATCCTACGCCCTTCCAGCCAGACCATCACCACAGATGCCTCGGACATAGCTTGGGGCGCTCACCTAGCAGGCAGGTGTACCCAAGGCCTTTGGAATGCCCAGCAACTTCAATTGCACATCAACCAGAAAGAAAGGATGGCAGTACAAAAGGCCCTGACTTCCTTCCAACCCCATCTCCGGTCAGGGGTTCTCCTTATAAAAACAGACCACCACAGTTGTGGTACATCAAACAAGCAGGCGGGCACCCAATCTTACCCCCTGTGCATGGATCTCTGGCTTACAGCCACCTCCATGGGGCTACACCTAATTGCCCAGTACTTACCAGGGATCAACACACTGGCAGACCACCTAAGCAGAAACTTACTGGACACCACGAATGGCAGCTACACAGAGATATCTTTCTGAAAATCACCCAGGAGTGGGGGACCCCAGAAGTGGACCTCTTTGCATCGCATCTCAACCACCAGCTACACAAGTATTTGTACCAGGGAGTATCGCCTCCTAGCATGGAAGGTGGATGCCTTGACCTTCCCCTGGAGCTCCCTGTTTGTGTATGTATACCGCCTCTGCCCCTTATTCCCAAGGTTCTGATCAAAATAAGAGACCAAAGGCTATCTTCATTTCTCCAGATTGGCCCAGACAGCATTGGTACCCCTTACTATGCAGTCTGACCTTACAGCCCCCAAAGTTGCTTCCCCAGAGGTTGGACCTCTTGACCCAGGAGAGGGAGAAGGTACTGCACCCAGACCTACAACTTTAAACATGGCTTGTACACTAAAAACTAACAAGGAGTCCCTGTTAAGCAAACAGGCCGTGGACATATCAAAGGCCAGAAGGCACAGCACAAGAAAATCCATATGCAGGAAAATGGAAATGATTCTGCTCCTGGAAACCATCAAAAGGTAGCAGTACTTCCCAACTTTCCATCCCTCTCATCCTGAATTACCTTGCAGAGTTGCTCAATAGTGGCCTCTTTCTCCTCTATTAAAAATCCATTCTTCGGCCATCTCTGCCCATTATGATTCAGACCCACTCCTCTTCTCTCATCCTTTGATTAAGCAATTCCTCAGAGGGGCTTTTAATACCAGGTCTCCCAGAAGGCTTCCAACTCCACCCGGGGACCCGAATTGTGTTAGAGAAGCTAACCTTACCTCCTTTCGAGCTGCCGCTTCAACAGTATTGAAATATCTCTCTTGGAAGATGGCCTTCCTACTAGCTATCACCTCAGCCAGAAGGGTCTGAGAACTTCAAGCCCTCATGGCTGTCGAGGCCTTCATAATTTTCCATGCAGGCAGTCTCCCTGAGGACTAACCCCTCCTTTATGCCCAAGGTGGTATCTGATGTGACCTTTAACCAGGCCATACCCCTTCCCACCTTCTTTCTCAACCCTTAAAACAAGGGGAAAAGAATTCTACACTCACTAGACATGCACAGAACTCTGATACTGTCTTGACTGTACTAAGCCATTCAGAAAAACAGACCAGTTTTTTTAAGCTTTGCCCCAGGGGCAGAAGGGAAGCCCATCTCCAAACAGATTTCACACTGTATCAGTTTTTGCTACATACTACATGGGAAACCATCCCTAAGTTTTTATCCATACCCAATCCACTAGGGCAACCTCCACTTCCACTGCCTTCCTCAGAGGAGTACTACCAGGGACATCTTGGAAGTGGCCACCTGAACCTCTGTCCATACCTTTACAAAGCATTACCACCTACCTCTTTTCTAAGTCTAGGGCAGGGTTTGCCTCTCTAATTTTGCAGGGCAGTGTCAACCTATCCTTCCACTCTTTTCCTCAGCTTTGGGAATCCTCCCACAGGGGATGGCTGCAACAGTGGAACGCTTAGAACATAGTACAGTTACCATAAATGTAGATGATAGTGTATTCACTGCTGCAGTCTGGGTTTCCATCCATCCCCCATTTGGCATCTTCCCCTTGGGGGACAAGCTTCTCAAGGTGACTTTTAGCCACCAGGACCACTTCTCTTTTTCCCTTGTGCTCCTGACTGGTTAGGGCAACAAAAACTGATTTAATGACGTCAGCTGCCTTGCTTTATAGTACTGATGACCCCTGACGTTTGACTACAGGCAACGGCACCCAGTGCACAAAAATTCTGGTATTCAGGCCGACCGAGGGCTACCACAGCAGGGGTAACCCACAGGTGAAATACACTCTGTCTACATTTAGTGTACACAACTGTACTTTTCTTCTCTAGTCTTACATAAGATAATCCAAGCAATCAAGAGTAGTTACTTGCCAGTAATATGGTTTCTAACTGCTTGTATTTTTCTTTTTATTCAAAAACACATTTTGATTTTCATTGGTTAAAATGAAGACCATAAGTCCCTATTAATGAATCTAATTCATTTAGAGCTATTTTTGAGTTGGGTAATGTGAGTAGTACATCATCAGTAAATAACATTGTTGAGATATATATATATATATATATATATATATATATATATATATATATATATATATATATATATATATATATATATATATATATATATATATATATATAATTATCTTTGATGTTTGTGCTTTCATATTAATAAGGCAACATTTCAATAGCCAATGCAAACAGAATGGGTAACATGGGGCAACCTTGTTTTAATACCTGTAGATGAATGGATTCTGAGGTAAATGGTCCTAGTTAACAAGCTAGATTGTTTTGTATATATTCATTATGAGTGAAATAAAGGAAGAATGCAATTCAGAGAATACTTCGAACAGAATCACAGTTTAAAGAATCAAAAGCTTTTTCTGTATCTAACCCGATTATTAAAACTTGATTTTTCTCTAAGAATTTCAGGGTTAGTACCTTCTGATGTTGCTGTGTCTTGTGTATAAAGCCAGTTTGTCCTTCATTTTATGAGACAAAGGTAACCAGAATGGACTTAACCATCTTGTTTAGAGATGCATATATTTATCATTCATAATTGGTAACTGTTAGGAATATAACATTTCTATACATAAAATATTATAAATAGATGTCATCAAATCCTGGTTTCTTGTGTAAGTAAATACATATTTTACTACTAAGTATATTAAGCAGTGTCCATGTATAATTCTGTTTCTAGTCATACAACCCAAATTTAAGATAGGCTAGGTTTCTGTTTGGGACTGTTTTGATCTATGATTTGCTTAACCAGGTGGAGATTACTAATTACAACACTTGCTTCAGTTGCCCAATGTGCTTTAACAACTTGTGTACATTTTGTAACGCTCCCTGAGGGCCCTTAGGTTATTCCATAACACTCGCATCAGTCCCAAACTCTGATTTCATTTTTGGGACCCCCATGAACTAGGGCAGATATTCTGGGACTCCCAACATATGGGACCGGCATTAGCTTCTCTGAGATACTGAAAACTGTGTTTTGGTCCTGACTATTGTACAATTTTTTGTTGCCCCTCAACGCATCCATTTTTCAATCCACTGTCTGTGGAGTAGCCACAAGTGCGAAGTACTTGTCTTCAGTCTGTCACAATACTTAACAAAGGTAGTCTTTTTTTTTGTCAGGGCTAATAATCTCCTTTTGCCTGTGGCATGCCAACAACTGTATGGACGTCCTCATGAACTGCTTTTTTTGGTTTAATTTTAATACATTTTCTTTTTCCCCTGGACTTGAAACATTTCCTCTAATGCTTGCAAATTTTCAAGTTTCTGAACCGAGCAAAGTGTAGTCTACATATATCTTCTGATATTCCACCTACGGTTAGCTGTTCTAGTCTTTCACTTCATAATGGGTAAACATTCTTTGATCATATTGTTTTCTTAAGAGTTACAAACATTATACATTACATCTATTCTTTTGTATAACTATCCTAAATCAAACATTTCATAACTTCTATTCCTGCCTTCATTTAAACATCGTTCAAGACATTCCTCCTCCAAAACATTCTGCAGGTCCCCACAATTTTTTTCTAAGTAATTTGCTCCTAGCCTTTTCAAAAGATCTCTTCCCCAGTTATTTCTGTTACAGCGTTCAGTACTTCAGGTACAGTTTTGGAATTTTGATTTCCATTTTCTAGTAATTAATTATTTATTTATTGGCAGTCACCAGAACTGAACTTAAGACCTTAGTGTCATGGCAGTTCAGATCCTGTAACCTAGCTCAAAAGAATCCTTTCCATAGTTATAGCTACTTGCTCACTCGATATTTAACAAGAGTACTCTGTCGGGAATTTTTACACTCCCAAAGCATATGTTCTCCGTTATCTTTCCCATACAACTCTAACATTTTGGCGTCTGAGGACAAATTCTTTAGGAGTCTGTTTGGGGAATAAAAATACTATGCAAACACTTTCAAACAAAAATCTAATTCTTCTAGACTTTGTTGCAGATTTGGGAGCCATAGATATGTCTTTGTTTCCTTGTGAATTATCTAGTCTGTGTCTTTTCTAACCTCTGAGGGTTAGTCATTTTGCAATATTTTATATGCCCTACTAAGCATCACTAAAAACTGCTGCCTCCTATTCTAGATTCAAAAAAATCAAAGCAGATCTTTCACTTAATCCCCCATCCCTTTCTCTTTGACTGTACTCTGCAATCAATCCCTGGTAGCTAAGGTGGTCTCTAGCCTACAATCAAAATGTTTTCCTGGCATCATCCCGCTGTATTACCTTTCCTGATTGAGTTATTTGCTCCAATATTTTGGTTCCTTTGCCAAGTTTCTCCAGTACATTCCAGACCCCTTTTGCTTATTTTTTTGTATCCCTACTTGGTCATCCCTACTGGCAAAATCTTTCTCCATTCTCTTATTGGCTTGGTTCTTAAAATACTTTACTTTATGAATGTAGTGTAGTGTGGTTATTCTTTAAGGATCTGCATCCAAAATCCTCGTTGTCCAACATTGCTTCATCATCCCTTTCCACTTTGAATTACATATCTGGGCCTTAATTGTGTAGTTCTAAAATATCCCTTCAAATCAGGTAAACCGAAACCACCCTTCTCTGCTGGAAGGATCAGCTTGGCCCATTTAACTTTCGCCGCCTTTGTCTCCCAGATAAATTCTTTCAACTCTCTCTCCACAATTTTTCCTTGGTTTGAAGTATGCGTCACCTGTATACAAGACTTTCTCACTGCTTATCTTACTATCCATATCCATAAACAAGAGTTTCAAGTTGTACTTTTTTAGTCTCTTACCACATATTATTTGCTGCATGACACAAGCTTTTGCAATCCATACACTGAGATGGCCTTCTCTGGATTTATCAGGTACAAAATATCTGCAAATAAAGCCAATTTTTCTTTATTACCTTACCAATCACATCCTGATTTGAGCCTCTTATTTTCTGTGCTAGTGGCTCTAAATATAAAGCAAATAAAGGTGCAAGAGGGCGCCCCTGCCTGGTTTAACACAGCTTATCCAAGATGGACCCTCACACTTTAGGGAGGTTTAGAGGTAAGAATTAGAGACCTTGCTTTCATTGCCCTACTTGTAAAATCCGAGCTTACTCTTTGAAATGCTTTTTCTGCATTAAAACCCACCAACAGAAGTATATTCTTACATTTTGCTTCATTCTGGATAATCATTAAATCTGAAGTAGTTACTTCATTTGCTCTGCAACCTGTGGGTTTCGGATCCGAGCCGGCAGCTTACCAAGCTCCAAGATCCTAGCTCCTCCCCCCTACCCATAATCCCCTGCTACCAACCACATTACCTCAGATCGTTTTTTGCCGAGGCTGAAGAAGCTTTCCTTTTGAAGAGCTCCTGGCTGGGTGAGATCGTTTCTATCTTAATTTCACCAAAAAAAGTTTCAAAATCATGTGTGTGGTAGTAAACCTTTCTACCCCTTTTTAGTGTTAGTTTTAATTTTTACTGGTACAATTAATTAGTTTATCTTTGTCACTCCCCCTCCCCCCTTAGCGTTTGTGTGTGTGTGTGTGTGTGTGTGTGTGTGTGTGTGTGTGTGTGTGTGTGTGTGTGCTTTAACATGGCGGAAGGGCCTAAGGCCATTTTTTCCAAATGTACTGAGTGTGGCCACAAGCTTTCCCCAGCTGATTGCCACATTCGGTGCGTTTTGTGCCTGGGGGCAGCCCATCTCTGAGACCTGTCATATCTGTGCGGCCTTTAATCCCCGGGCACTTTGGGATAGGAAGAACAAGCTGATCCTGGTGGGAAAGCTCCCCCAGGAGTCAGCGTCTTCCTCTCCCGTTCGGGCTCCGGCTGCCTCAGCGGCCTCGGCGCCCTCTGTTCCCTCAGCTCAACCTGGGACTCAACCTCCCACTTCGGGTTTGAGCTCTGAGGAAACTAGTGCCTCCTCAACTAAGGAGAAGAGGCACAAGGATAAGGAGGGACATAGATCCCATAAAAGTCGGGCAGAGTCTCATCCCTCGGCTCCGCCAGCAAAAATAACTAAGTCTACTTCGGGGGGGGGGGGTCTCCGGATCCTTCTCCTCTCGGCTCCATTCGCCTAGCTTCTCGCCGGAGGAGGAAGATCGGTCTCCCTCGAGGTGGCCCTCCTCAACTACCTCTTCCAGGTCAACTAAAAGTATCTCCAAAGCAGATGTGGATCGGATGATGCATCTGTTTTTACAGACCCAAATGCAGATGGGGGTGCTCTTGCCTCCCCCCCCCCCCGCTCTGGGGGGGAGCGCGGCCCCCATGTTTGCCCCGATCACTCCTTCTCCGACTCGTTTTCAGATCTCGGAGTCATCTGATCCGTGCCCATTCGGACCCAGGGAATTGTCGGCGCTGATAGCGCTGGTCTCTTCGCCGACTATGCCCTCGAGCTGGTCTGATCCGAGCTCTCGGGGCCGAGGGCTGAGCATCGGATCCGAGGGAGTTGTATCTTCGGAGCTGTTGGCTTCGGAGCGCACCTCTCTCTTGGCGCCGACTGCTTCGGCTCCGATCCCTTCCTCGGAGCCGAGGAGATTGCTCTCAGAGGCTGCCGAGGGTGATTCTCCTTCGGCTTTTGAGGTAGTGGAGAGGGTACTGTCGAGATCTCCAGATCCCCGGTTCGGGCTTCGGATCCACCCGTACCCCCACTGTATGAGGGTCTGTCTTCCATCATCCAATCATCGGGACAGCCTGCCCAAGCCCTCCAGCTAGTTCCTGTTGAACAACAACCCGTGGACGAGCCCTCTTCGGATAGCCCCACCGAGGAGGTTCCTCAGAAATGTCAGTGTAAAAGGAGGCACCTGGACTCCCCCGAGTCCGTTACCACTGACACGGACTTAGATGATAGGGAGGGTTCCCCAAGGTCACCCCTTGAAGAGGTCTCCTTTGGAGACCTCATGGAAGTGTTGCGTATTAGAGGGGGGTGGTCTGCCCAAAAACCTTCCCTTGATGAATCCGTGTTCCTGGAGGTGTTTGAGGCAGGCCCATCTACTTCCTGGGTGTCCCCTCCGGCCGACCCCCCTGGTGGACTTAATTACCACCAGGGCATGGAAGGAGCCCGACACCGTGGAGCCAATTCCTAAGCGTCCCGACAAAATACTAAGCCTCCCCCACAGATAGGCAATCATGGGCCAAAGGATCCCCTGTTGATGCCATGTTGGTGGCGGCGGCCACCAAGAAAACTCGCTCAGGAGAGTTCTCTGGTCCACCCGCCAGATAAAGAATCTTGAGCGTTGGACCAGATTGGGAAGCAGATGTTTGCTTTCGCGACCTTTTCTAGAAGGGCGCTGAACTATATGGCACATACCATCAGGCTACAGCGAGACTTGAGCAAGGAATACGCTGCAGCCCCCCCAGAGTCCATGTCTGTCTGAGACAGGAATGTGTTTGCGACACGAATGGCCACTCTGAAATCCATCTCCAATACGTCTATGTGGCTCCTCTCTCATGCTTCGGAGGGAGCCGCTAGAGCCAGCGGAGCAGGGGTAGTCTTACGACGTCACGCCTGGCTCCGTCTTTGCGACCGCGGATCCCTTCAAGGCATTTTTCGTGAACGCCCCATTTAACTGTTCTGCTCTTTTCGGCAAGACCATTCGCGATACGCTGGTCCAAAGCGAAAAGGACGGCAAGACTGTCTGCTGTCTGAGTCCGCTTCTCTAGTCCCCAAAGATCCTTTTACAGGAATCGGAGGGGACAAAAGAAGCTGTGGTTCGGCAAGTCTCAGCAATCCCATCCAGCTGCGGACCACTCTTCCTCTAGAGTCAGATGAGGACAAGGTGGACGCCGGCCCAGAGGAAGAGGGGGGCCGTGTAATTTTGGGTCTAGAGAACCTTTCTCGGTCAGACCCAAGCAACAGCCTTGAGGGCTTGCCCGACTGTCCCTCTCTGGAGGGAGGCAGGGGGCAGTTGACGGAGCACCTGTCAAACTGGGAGTCCCTTACAATGGATCGATGGGTGCTCCGTATCATTTCCAGAGGTTACTTCATTCCTTTCCTAAATCTTCCCCCCAAAACCAGACACCTCCCCGATGTCCCACCCGATCAGAGGGAGGCGGCGGCTTTAGAGATTTTAAAGCTGCTAAGAAAGAGCCATCCAGCCCGTCCCCCGAGATCAGTCCGGATTGGGTTATTACTCAAGGTTCTTTTTGGTGCCAAAGAAAACGGGGGACCTCAGACCCATCTTAGACCTTTCCGCTCTGAATACCCAAGGAAAAGTTCCGGATGGTCACTCTTCAGTCTATCCTCCCCCTTCTGCGGGAGAATGACTGGATGTGCTCCATAGACCTCAAGGATGCGTACTACCACATCTTAATGGACAGACGATCCAGAGAGTTTCTCCCCTTCTGGCTCGGAGCCAGTCATTATCAATTCAGGGTTCTTCCATTCGGCCTCACTTCAGCCCAAAGATTGTTCACCAAAGTCATGGCGGTGGTTGCTGCCCACCTAAGACTTCAGGGCATTCCGGTCTTCCCGTACCTAGACGACTGGCTCCTTACCGCGACCAACAGGCATCAGCTCTCTGTAGCGAGAGATTACGCACTGACTCTAGCCCACAACCTAGGCAACCTAGGCATTTAATTAAACCTGCAGAAGTCCTGCCTGTGCCCCACTTAAGCCCTGGAATTCATAGGGGCCAGGTTGGATACTCCAAATCTCTCGAGCTACTCTAACATCAGTCAGACTGAACAGCTTGTCTTATCTCCGGAATCCTTCTCCTCCAGCGGAGTTAGTCCGGAGGGCACTAGGGTCTATGGCAGCCGTGATCGGTCTTTCCCTCCATGCCCGCCTGCGAATGCGAATATTGCAATGGACCCTTCACGTCCAATGGTCCCTCTTGCTCCACCCGTTGAACACGCCCATACCGCTGAGCAGAGTTTGCAGGGACTCCCTTCTTTGGTGGTTGCATGCGCGGGAACTCAGAGAAGGGAGGCCCTTTGTGATCCCCCAGTCGAAGCCACATTGACCATGGACGCCTCTCGCCTCGGGTGGGGGGGCATTGTTCAGGCAGATCCGTTCAAGGCACGTGTGGACTCCCCTAGAGACCGCATTGCATATCAATGTCCTAGAGATGAGAGCGGTGCTTTTTGCGTTGCAAGCTCTCCACGACCTTATTCCCCTGGGGACTGTTGCAATCCAGACAGACATGTCTGTAGTCTGGTATATAAACAAACAGGGAGGAACCAGATCCCTACCCCCCTGTGTCGAGAGGCCATGAGAGTTTGGGAATGGGTGATCTCCACCAACCGTTTTCTGGTAGCAACGCACATCCCGGGACAATCAACATATTAACGGACAAGCTAAGTCGGGTGCTTCTCACTCCGTACGAGTGGTCTCTGAATCCATCTGTTGCGAAACAGATCTTCCACAAATGGGGTCAGCCTCGCTGCGATCTTTTTGCTTCTCCTTTAAATGCAAAATGCAGTGAGTACTTCGCAATAATTCCCCCCAAAGGGGAAACCCCCAGAGACGCTCTGGTCCATGCTTGGCCTCCCGGGCTCCTTTATGCTTATTCTCCCCTTCCTCTCATGATGAAGTTTAATTCAGAAAGCCTGTCAGTTGGGGAGCAGAGTTATCCTCATAGCCCCATTCTGGCCTCGGCAGATCTGGTTCCCCTTTCTGCGGTCTCAGTGTGGCTCCTCCATGGATTCTGGATCCCAGTCCAGAACTTGATTTCTCATCCCGTGGATTGCCCAACACCCAACCTGGTCAACCTCAAGCTTGCGGCTTGGCTGATTCAGTTCCATTAATGACTAGGACTCCCGATATCTCATCTCCCATTAAGGCCATTCTGGTTGCGGCTCATAAGCCATCTACCAGGAAACTTTACAACAGTAAGTGGAAACGTTTTACCATTTGGGCCGAAGATAAGGGCTTGGACCCATTTACTGTCCCTATCCCGACCATCCTGGGCTTCCTCTCGTTAATCTTTCGACAGGGAGCAAGCACTTCTACGGTTAAGGTGCAATTGGCGGCCATCTCCCATTTTCATGTGGGTGATGGCATAGGTTCCTTAGCATCTACAAAGTTGTGCAAAGCCTTCTTACGAGGCATCTTCTTTTTTAAATCCACCGATTTAGTCTGTGGTTCCCCCATGGGACCTCACTCTAGTCTTGCAAGCCTTAACAAGTCCACCTTTCGAACCTGCGGCCTCAATTCCGTTGAAGTTCTTGTCATGGAAAACTGCCTTAGTGGCTATTACTTCGGCCAAAAGGGTTTCAGAATTACAAGCCTTGTGTATGAAGCCTCCTTACCTTATCTTTCACAAAGATAGTGTCCCTCAGGACTAACCCTTCTTTCTTGCCTAAGGTT
Organism: Protopterus annectens; assembly: GCF_019279795.1. Classification (NCBI taxonomy): domain Eukaryota; kingdom Metazoa; phylum Chordata; order Ceratodontiformes; family Protopteridae; genus Protopterus; species Protopterus annectens. The sequence goes on along the minus strand of NC_056737.1, from coordinate 1,049,784,475 downwards.
GCTTCAGAAGCAAATATAAATCAGTCGATAAATCTACCAGTGTTTTTTCCCACATTTCAGAACAAGGGCGAATACACATTACACAAATTGGATGTACACAGACAGCTGCGTTTCTACTTGCATAGGACGAGAGAGTTTCGCAAGTCGGACCAGTTATTTGTCTCGTATGCAAAATCAGCCATGGGTAAAGCCATTTTCAAAGTCACTGTAGCAAATTGGATTCGTCCGTGTATTATTAAGGGGTATATATCGTCTGGCAAACCAGCCCCGGTTAATATCCGTACTCATTCTACAAGATCTGTAGCCACCTCAACAGCCTTCTGGTCTAGGGTTCCAGTGGACGACATATGTTCAGCAGCTACTTGGTTCTCTTCTCACACGTTCATTTCTCATTATAAATTGGATGTGATTTCAAGAAGTAGGGCTTCTTTTGCCTCCACGGTGCTTCGGAATATCCTTCCGTAAGGACCACCCAGGTTCTTATAAGGTAGCTGGGGACTCTGTCCCACAGGTTGCAGAGCAAATGAAGCAACTACTTCAGGTAAAGAAGTTATGTACTCACCATAACGTTCCATCTGAGTAGGTACTTCATTTGTCTGCAACAGACACCCCCCCCCCCTGCCATCCCCCGAACCTTTCGGGATTTTCTGATCACCTTTGCAGTTGATATTTCATGTTTCCAGGTTGGTAAGGCAAAAAAAACGATCTGAGGTAATGTGGTTGGTAGGGGATTATGGGTAGGGGGGAGGAGCTAGGAGCTCAGATCTTGGAGCTTGGTAAACTGCCGGCTCTGATCCGAAGTCTGATCCGATACCCACAGGTTGCAGACAAATGAAGTACCTACTCAGATGGAACGTTATGGTGAGTACATAACTTCTTTTTTTGTCAAATTGCCTCCCCTCCATAAAACTACACTGATCATATTCATGAATTTTTGGCACACTTTTGTGTAGTTTTTAGATGAGAGTCTGTATGAAGTTTGGTCTGAAGGGTCTTTGTCATCTTTACGGCCACCACAGCTTTCTTCCAAGATATTTGTGCTTCCTGCCTTTTTAAGTACTGTTGAACAAAATCTTCCACATCTTTCTCCTTTTCATCCCTCCTAATTTCTAAACTTCCACAGAAATTCCATTTGTTTGGTTATACATCACTATTTATTTTTATCTCCTTTCCTCCTGCCTTAATTGTTGAGCCTAGTCTACCTGTAACCTTGCCATAATAAATATTCCATAAATATTTAATTTTCTTGATTTTTCCACATTTCACTGCTATATACAAATTTTAATAATGTCTGGGATATCCGTAAAACCTCTACAGGATCTCCTGGTTAATTTTCTTGATGTAGGTTCCTTAAGGCTGGCGATAACCCTTGCAACATTGTTGCCCAAGTCATTGTGCAAAAAAAAATTGTGTGCTCTGGAATTATCAAAAAAATAGTTGCTCAACTGTAATCGTTCTAAAAGCATACATATTATCCAGATACTCCCTCTTCTCTCTAGCATCCTCCATTCTCTCCTCTTTTCTGAGGGATTCCCCTTATTCTGCAGTACTTTAAGCTTTGTCAGCCCATCTAAGTAATTTCTATTTAACAATTTTTCTCTTTATTTTGACTTATTTTAAACTCCAGTTTCATTTATCCTCATCTATAACTTCTGAATATTTTTTTATCTCCCCTAATAATCAAATTTCCACTACCCATTCCTTAAATTCCTTTCTCTAACCAGTAGGTGGGAAAGTGCCAGTGTCATTTTCATGTTGCCCTGCATTTTTATCTTTTAATGGGGCTTTCTCAGAAATGGTTGCCATTAGATGTGTCAGAACCTTTCAATTAAATGCACTTGTTCTTGTGATTTGTCTAGTCTAGCCCTGTTATTGTACCTTTAGGAATAATATGTAAATTCTGCGGTGCCTACTAATGAATTTCCATCTTCCATACCAGATATTTTCAAAGCTTTCTTCAGAAATCTTCTCTCTTGTTGCATTCTTTCTAGGTCCCAGAGACAACCTTACTCTTAAAACCTTACGCTTAAAAACCTCAGCTTTGGCCAGCTAAGAACTTGCTGTATTCAACTGGACGTATAAGAGAATTTAAGTACCTTTATCTGCACTTTTTTTTTTTTTTAAAAATACAGTATTTAAATTGATTTTAACTGTGGCAGGAATATTAACTGAACTGATAGTTTTGACTCTGCTCTTCAGTTAGTACCACCCACCCTCCCTGTTTTTGTTTTGGTGTTAATGTTAGTGGCCTTGAAACTGCCCACCCCTCTTGTAAATTTGTGTTTGGATACTCCTCCTGGGCCCATCTCATTTGCTCACTCAACTGAGTGCAGTGAGATCATATTCTGATTTCAGGCACTCCTACTGTGTACAAAGAGAGCATCTGGGAAATAGAGGAAAAAAAAAAGCTTCTTTCCTGCCTTTCTTGTTAAGTGGTATAGACTATTTGTAGGCTTCTGAGCCCCCAAGCCCTTCTGTGTTGAGGGAAGCCTTCTAACTTAGTTTTTTTTTCTTATAACTAGCCAGTTTTCTAGTTTCAGCACTTTGTTTCTTTGATCTCAGCACTTGTTCAGAAAAAAAAAAAAAATTTCATCTGCTTTTACTGTGCTTGTGTTTCTACCTACTTTATTTTACTTTTGCATCATCTTAAAAGTACTCAATTGTATTTATTACTGCTTGGTGTAACTCATTCTAAGCCTTTTGGTTTAAACACTTGGGCTTCGGACCAGTTGTTTTGCACTGAGAGGGTTTGTGGTCTGCACTGTAGTGGCAGAACAGGTAGCTTGCATCCTTCTAGGTTGGGAACTGCTGATTGAGGGCTCAGTGTCTGTTATTCTAAAAGTGTATTAATTCTGGTTTAAGCACTTGGGCTTTCAGGCCAGTTATTTTACATTGAGGGTTCGTGGTCTGCACTCTTGTGGGAGGAGAGGCTGGACTCTGCCCTTCTGAGCTGGGAATTTCTGGTTAAAGGCTTATAGTGCATTCATATCTGAACTGCTTCTTACTGAAGTTGGTGCGCCTTGTTTGCTGTGGCATAGACTGGATTCGGGCCTGCTGGATCTAGCTTTGTTTGTGTAACTTGAGCACTAATCCAGGCATTCTCTAAAGTATTCAATTGTATTTATTACTGCTTGGTAGTAATTTGATTAAAGTGTAGCTATCATTCTAAGTCTTTTGAATTAAGCACTTGGGCTTCAGACCAGTTGTTTTACATTAGGAAGGTTTGTGGCATGCACTGTGGTGGCAGGACAGGTAGCTTTCATCCTTCTAAGTTGGGAACTGCTGATTGAGAGCCCAGTGTCCTGTTATTCTTAAAGTGTATTAGTTCTGGTTTAAGCACTTGGGCTTCAGGCCAGTTATTTTACATTAAGAAGGTTTGTGGTCTGCACTCTTGTGGGAGAAGAGGCTGGACTCTGCCCTTCTGAGCTGGGAATTTCTGGTTAAAGGTTTATAGTGCCTGAATATTTGAACTGTATCTTACTGAAATTGGTACACCTTGTTTGCTGTAGCATAGACTAGATCCAGGCCTGCTGAATCTAGCTTTGTTTATATGCTTGTTGTTTGCTTGTTATTTCCCTGGAACGCTAATTCCACCTAATACGTGGCTTCTCAGCGCTTCTGTGGATCACTAGTGATATCTGCATTGCTTACTGTACTTATTTCCTTGTTTCACTTGAAAGAAAGTTGGCTGTTTGTCGTTTTTGCATTTAAGTTACCTGTAACACATTGCACTTTACTTGCTCACTAAAGTAATTATATAAGTCAGCACTAAAAATTAAAAGCACTACACCCTCACTCTCCACTGGCCCTTGTTTTCAATTATTAAGGAATTCCCAATATTATTCTAGCATGTCCAAAGGTCAGTTGTCAATCTCCTCTCTGGTCCAGCTGGTGAATCTGGGAATCTTGAGGCAATGTTACAACTGCCTCATGTACACAGACAACCCTCTCCTCCCAACAAATTCCAACACATGTGAGAGATGCAACCATATAGCCTAACTGGAGGCTAAGCTCTCTCAACTCAGTACTGGCATAACCAGTCAGGAGGAGAAGGAAACCACACTCACTACAATTCCAGTCTCACATAGACTTACCACGACAGCAAACCAAACACATAATCACACAAAAGCATACTCGGAGGCTCTAAATAAAGATCTGCCTAAGCAGCAGAGACCTCCAAAGCAGACACCCAAGCAACTGCTACCCCAAAACAAAACATGTGCAATACGTATCTCACAAAGCCAGTGTGCCGAACAGTCACAGCCCTTAAGACTAAACAACACACCTGATGCACTTGTAATAGGTGACTCTATCGTCCGGCACACTGACGTCCCGCTCACCAGCCTGAACAAGGAGAGGGTCACAGTGAGCAGCCTGTCGGGCGCTAGGATCCGCCACATAACACAAGCACTCGGGTCACTCCAAGGAAAGTATAAATATGACTCTGTCATTGTCCATGCTGGTGTGAATGACCTGAGACGTACCTCCCTGGACTACGTGAAAAGAGACATAAAGGAGCTCTCTGAGCATGTAGCCCAGGCCGGTATGACCCTAACCTTGAGTAGCATCTTACCCTCACCAAGAATGATGCCACAATATGAAGACAAGATGATCCATTTCAACAATTGGCTTAAGTACGTCATTCAAAGGGGATCCAATGCCTGTCGGCTTGGGATGATATGCTCGACAAGCCACGATGCTTCGCTAGGGACGGTTTGCACCTGTCACCCCTGGGCTTTTGGATATTGGCAAAGGCTCTTGCTACCCCTATAGTGCCTTTTTTAGGCAAGGCTCAAAAGACAAACCCACCTCCATAGGTATCACAAGGGATAAGAAACTAAGAGTAATGCTACTCAACGCCAGAAGTCTAAACCTCAAGATGCACGCACTCGAAACTCTCCTTAGCATGGAGAACATAGATATCTGTGCAGTAACAGAAACCTGGTTCAGGGCTCCTGAGAGCACCCCAGCACTACCAGGTTATACCTCATACCATGCTTTTCGGCCCCAAAACTTGGACCGAACCACAAAAGGAGGGGGAGTATCGATATTCATCAAAGATACCCACACCTCCAGGTTGGTGGCAAAGCACGAATCATCAGAGACTATCCATGTGCAACTAACAGTGGGTAAAACTGCCTTCCAGTTTATAGCCTGCTACAGACCACCCTCCCAAATGCAGGAACCCCACTCGGCCTTCCTGAGAACACTGGAAAATATGAAGGTCTCTCTAAACACCATTATATTAGGCGACTTCAACTACCCAAACATAGACTGGGAGCATTACTCTAGCTCCAACACCCTAGCCCAAAGGTTCCTAGAATTTATAAACTCAAATGCTATGGAACAACTTGTTACCACTCCCACAAGAGGGGAAAACATACTAGACCTGATCATCACCAACATGGGGACTCTATGCTCCAGACCAGAAGTGTATCCCTCACTGGCAAGATCAGACAAACTAATCTCACTGAATATTCACATCCCGACCCCACCCCCTGCCCAGAAAACCACAGTGAAAAACTTCTCTAAAGCAAATTTCACACTCCTCAAAACCGAGGTGGAATCCTTCAAAGCCCCCGGACCTATGGAAAATACGGCCCAGACTGCAGAATCCTTTATAAACTCATTCTGGAATGCATGGATCCTGCGATCCCGAATAAAACCAAGACCCAGTCCTCCAAAGGCAGACGTCCTGTCTGGTGGACCCCAGCCATAAACAAAACTATACAATAGAAGGAGGAAGCTACTAAATGATAGGGCAAAATCCCAAAAAGGGAAGGCATCCCTGATCAGTATTAGCAAAAAACTAAGGGCACTCAAAATTGTCTAAGGCCAGCTTCGAGAGAAAAATTGCACAGGACACTAAGGATAATCACAAGGCTTTCTTTAGTTATGTTAGGGACCTGGGTGGTAATTCCCAGATATGCTCAGAATTAGTCCAAAATGACAAAATACACTGAACCCACAGCAGACATTGCCAACATCCTAGCTGGCAGGTTCAGCGCAAACTTCTCTTCCCCCCCCCCCCACCAAAAGGGCAAATATCTATCCCAGCAGAGTGCTGCCCCCCTGACATCTCAGATGCTCAGGTAAGAGCCGCCCTCTCCAAAGCAAAAAACACAGCATCAATGGGACCAGACGGTGTCCCGGGCTGCGTCCTACATGAACTCCAAGAAGAGCTAAACCCAAACATAAAACTACGGTTCAATCTCAGCCTTACTACAGGATATGTGCCCAAAAAGTGGCGTACAGCAACAGTGGTCCCTCTCCATAAAGGTGGTGCCTCAACGGATCCTGGAAACTATCGCCCCATAAGCCTGACTAGCTTAGTCTGCAAAGCTATGGAAAGGATCATGGACCTCATAAATAAAGATATTGGGGACCTACAGACACTGGATCCTACCCAGTTTGGCTTTAAGGGCAGATCCTGCCTTTTAAACCTGGTTGATTTCTTTGAAACTGTCACCAAGGCGATTGACGAGAGAAAGGTGGTCCACACAGCCTACCTGGACCTCGCAAAAGCCTTCGATACAATACCCCACTCGGGCATTATAGATAAGCTCACCAGCTTAAATATAAACCCCTATGTCACTAGATGGATTGCAAACTGGCTCAAGGACAGAACCCACATGGTTAGAATTGCTGGAGCCATGTCAGACTCCAAACCAGTTACAGGTGGTGTCCCACAAGGCTCAGTCCTGGGACCTCTCTTGTTCGGTATATATTTCTCGGAGGTACAGGCCAACACGGAAGGACTGTGGCTGACCAAGTTTGCAGATTACTGCAAACTGGGAGCCATAATTGACTCTCCAGCCGACACAAGCATCCTCCAAAAGGGCCTCATAGAAACAGACAACTGGTGCCAGAGCCATGGCCTCAAGCTAAATGCCAAAAAGTGTATAGTCATCCCCTTTGGCAAAAACAAAGTGCCCACAAATTACCACATAGGTGGTAATCCATTAAGTACAGAAGAAGTAATTAGGGACCTGGGGACCCAAGTTGATAGCAATCTCTCATTTGACAACCACGTGGCCAAAGTGGTTAGAAAAACATTTTATATTGCCCACCTAATCATGAAGGGATTCACATCTAGATCAGGGGAGGTCATCGTGCCTCTTTACTCATCCCTCATCAGGCCCATAATTGAGTACAATGTCCCATTTGGGATGTACCTTACCAGACACCTGCAGCAACTGGAAAGACCCCAAAAGTACCTCACCAAGAGGATCAAAGGGCTCAAACAGATGCCATATGCTGCCCGGTTAAACTCCAGCTCTACTCAGTGGCATACTGCCTGTTCAGAGGCGATCTGTGCCTGACCTATAAAGCCATGTCCAACCCGGAATTAATGGACATGCTGCACCTCAGAAAATCCAAATCCCATCGAGCTACGCGCTCGAGAGACTTGAACCTCAGCACTGAAATAAATAGGACATGCTGGAGGGACAGATTCATAACCCAGAGGCTCCCTTCACTCTGGAATAAAATCCCATTCCAGGTTAGGCAGAGTCCCTCATTGACTCAAGAGGAATCTTGATGAGTGGATGGGAGATCGTAGGTTTATCCCGGGTATCACTGTTGGACAGAGGCACAGTATACTAACCTCGAAAAAGGGCATAGCAAAATAAATTTAAAATGGGTGGCGAAAGCCAAACACATTCTGGCTAGGCTTATAAATGCCCTAGGGCAGGTAGCCTAGTATGAACCTATGAACTATTGCAAATCAAATTACAGTCCCCCACCTGTAAATATTCCCTGCTGAAAGCTGATTTCTCCCAAAATTTTGTAAGTTCTATAATAGTGGTTTACAGTGGAATATAAATACATGACATTTGTTTTCCTCTTCTCTTGCCAGGGGCCCCTTACTACCAAAAATATGCCATTTTTAACTTCCCCCTCATCCGTCCTTATTGGAACCCTTCTAGCAATTGATGATGTAATTATGCCCCTTTTCATCTGTCCCTGATATTCTGCTGAATATCCATTCTGAAGTATTTTTATTTATTTCTAAATCTGTCTTCCTGTAGCATTGCTATTTACACTCTATTTCTTAACATAATTCAGTACTCTTTACCTATACCTGTAAGCCATTCACGTTCCAGTATAATGGAGCATGTAGCAATCATTATAAAAAGCTATTGTTTCACCTATTCTGACTTTTTTTTGTTTTGAATGTGTATTTCTAGCTTTTGTGTTTGCATGCACATATATGTTTGACACAGTTTTGTTTGTTCAGTTCAAGACTATAGTTATTTTTGTTTGTATTTGTTTTAATAAAAACCCTTAAACCACTCCACCCCCATTATCTTGTACATAGTTTTGTGTTTGCTCCATCGTCAAAACATGACGTTAACCCCTCCAGAAGAGAACAGTTGCCCCAAATTGGCTGCACTTACAAGCATCATCAAAACTGAAATTAAGACCCATGCAAAAGTCCATGCTACAGTCTGCTCAGAGTTACATGGATTGCTGTCTGATGTCCTTCAAGGATGCATCTGCAGTCATAACAAATGGGTTGTCCTGTCGTCAGGCAGCCCTTCGGTCGGCCGGATTCCAAAGTCTGGGTCTGGCCTCGGCTGGTGTCGCACTTCACCCGACGTAATCTCTCCTGGTCTTCGGGTATAAAGGCATTAGCCGACGCCATTTTCCTCAGTCTTTCTTGCTGCGTGGCGCCCGAAGCAGAAGCTGTTCGCAAGTGCCGGTCGGTCAGATCCAGAGATTACTACTACCGAATACTACTTCGAAGACTTCTAAAAAGCTAAGTACCCCGTTGGGGACTCTTTCTTGCCTCAGCCGATGTCAGAAAAAGTAAATAATTGTCTAACTTTTGTGGGAAACAAATACCTCATAAGGATTTCCACTCGTACTGCCTACCCTGTTTAGGCCCAGACCACGACGTAGCAGCCTGTTTAGCCTGTGCTTCCTTCAACCGACGAACGCTTGGGCGTCGGTCGGAGTTTGCTGAACAGTTTTTCGGCTCAGATTTTGCGTACATTATGCTGTCTGATCCTCCGACTACTCAAATTGTTAAAAAATGCAAAGAAAAAGACCGACACTCACGGTCCGTGGTTTCGGCCGAAACCACGGTTAAGCAAACCGCAAGTGTCTCTGTTTCGGCCGAAACCGAGCAAACGGGTCAATCTTCAGCCGAATCCATGACTACTGCCAAGGCTCCTGCTACCCTAGTTGAATCGGCCTCTGAAGTTTTGCCTACTAATGTGGTTCCTATTGAATTATCAGACACCATCCCTTTGGATGTCTCTACCCCAGCACGTGGTGCTGCTAGGCCTCCTGCAGCCATGTCTATTAAGGCCTTTGCCAGGGCTAAAGCAGCCAAAACTGCTAAATCAGTGCCTGTTAAGCCCCCCTCCCACAGGCCCAGTTCCAGTTCACAAATGCTTACTTTGGCAGAGGATCTCATCTCTTTAATTAGGGGATCCCAATCTCACACAGACAGGGCCTCTCAGCCTCCAGAAAAGAGACCTAGAGCAGAGCCCCCAGAGCCAGTGTCCACTGATGATTCTTCGGATGACTCAGACATTACAGACCATCCAGAGGCTCCTTTTTCTACTTATGAAGATTCCGATGCTGAAGAATCTATTCCTTCTGCCTCTCCTCCAGAGGAATTTTCCTTTGGGGAAACCTTACATGCCATGCGAGAACAATTCCAATGGCAGGGACAAGATTTCTCAGATTCAAGAAAAAGGCTTAGGACCTTTCTACACTTACCACAACATAGGCCCTTAGCTATACCCCCAGTTCTGCCTGTTGTGGATGATGCATTTAATGATGTTTGCACTGCTCCTGATACTTTACCTCCAAGAGTTTATGCTTGATCAGTTAACTAAGAAATTGTCCTCTGATGACTCCTTAGATAAGAAATATGTTTTAGAAATGGTGAATAACATTCAGCAGGTTAGTAACCATTCTTTAAAATGTGGCTATGATGCACTGGAGGCTTCATTTAGATCAGCCATGACTGGCACTGTTATAAGAAGGCATGCATGGTTGAAAGAACAGGTCTTGCCGGATCATGTTAAAGCAAAGCTGTTAGATGCTCCTATGGATAAGGCCAGTCTATTTGGTACTCCTGCTCAGCAAGTAATGAAGAAAATGGAAGAGAAGGCAAAATCTGTACAAACAGTTAAGGATTTCTTACAGGTTCAGCCCCCAAGGTTTAGCAGGAACTGGCCTTCCAAAATTGGTCCTTTCCAGACTCCTCAAAATCTCAGAGGCAGGAATAGACGTGCCAGAGGCAGAAATCAATCCAGAGGAGGTGCCTACAGAGGACGCCAGTGGCAAGGCAATAACCAGCGAGGCACAGACACAACCACTGCCACTGCACCAGGACAATCACAGTGACTTGGCTCTGACACCGCCTACCAGGGAACAAATAACAGCACCCTTAGGCGGGAAGTTAGCTTTATTTTCAAAAAATTGGCACTATATCACAAAAGACAAGTGGATTTTGCAGACCATAGACCAAGGCTACAGGTTTCACTTCCACACCTTACCAGTGAAAAGAGGAATGCCAAACCTACCTCCAAATCAAAAAACAGAAGCTCTAAAACAGATAGCTCAATTAACAAAGATGAGAGCTGTGGAAAGAGTACCACTAACAGAACAGGGCAAAGGATTTTACTCCAGACTCTTCCTAGTACCAAGAAAAGAGAAAAGTTGGAGACCTATTCTCGACCTGTCCGTCTTAAACACATTCATCATTGTCCCAAAATTCAAAATGCTGACCCTTAAACTTCTTCCCATGCTGGGCAAGGAGTTTTGGCTGGTAACTCTAGATCTCAAGGAGGCATACCTGCACGTCCCCATACGACCAAATTGCAGAAGATACCTCAGATTTCTTGCAGGATCAGAGCATTATCAATTCTCAGCATTGCCCTTTGGCTTATCTACTGCGCCCAGAGTATTCACAAAATGCCTGGAATCAGTAATAGCTCATTGCAGGCTACAGGGAATCCAAATTTATCCATACCTGGACGACTGCCTGATACAAGCGGACAACAAAAGCAAACTGACAAAAGAATTACAAAGAGTCATTTGCTTACTACAAGCCCTGGGATACACAGTCAATTTAAAAACAAGACTGATACCATCCCAAACAAGAACATTCTTGGGTGCGGAATTGGACACAGTAAAACAGATGGCATTCCTAACTGCAGAAAAACAAGAACAACTCCCTCTACTTCTTGGCATTAACAAAACAGAACAAACTAACAGCAAGAAAAGTACTGCAGGCCTTGGGCTTCATGGCATCATGCATAATCCTGGTCCCCCATGCCAGACTGCATATGAGAAAGCTACAGTGGTACCTAAAGAATTTATGGTCTCAACACAGGCACAGCTTAGAAAGAGAGATCCCACTAATCCCATGCCTGAAGCAAGAGTTTCTATGGTGGGCTCAAGCATGCCAGTCAAACACAGGCTTGCCTTTCCACAAATTCCAAGCAAGCCAAGCCATCACAACGGACACCTCAGATCTAGGCTGGGGGGCACACATGCTGGACAAATGCATACAAGGATTATGGACTCCAGACCAGCTGCATCTGCACATAAATCAAAAAGAAATGCTGGCAGTAAAACTAGCAATCCAGAATTTCAGACCATTCCTCAAAGAAGGCCATTTGATAAGGACAGACAACACCACAGTCATGTGGTACATCAACAAACAGGGAGGCACTCATTCTTACCCCCTATGCAGAATGACTCGACCTTTGGAATATGGCTCTCAGCTACAACATCCAGTTACAGGCAATATTTGTACCGGGAAAAGAAAACATCCTAGCAGACATGTTAAGCAGAACTACCTCGGATGCTCACGAATGGATGCTACACCCGGACATCTTCAAGGCCATCACAAAGAAATGGGGAATGCCACAAATAGACCTATTCGCATCCCCACTCAATCACCAGCTCAGGAAATTCTGCACAAGGACATACCACCCACTAGCCTGGAAGGTGGACTCTCTATCCTTCAGTTGGAAAGGCCTGACAGCATATGCATTTCCACCTCTCCCTTTGATGCACAAGGTACTACTGAAAATCAAAGAGGAACGTCCAAGGATAATTCTGATAGCTCCAAATTGGCCAAGACAACATTGGTATCCATTACTGAGGAGCATGTCTCGGGGGGGGGGAGGGGGGGGGGACGTGGACACTACCCCTGATTCCTTTGATGTTAACTCAGAACAACTACAACATCATGCATCCAAACCTAAAAACTCTGCAACTGACTGCCTGGAACATCGCATAACAGCAACTACACCAGACTTATCCCAAAGGGTGAAAGACATTATCCTTGAAGCCCGCAGACCTTCAACAAGAAGGAACTATGCAGGAAAATGGAAAAGGTTTGTCATTTGGAGTACTGAAAGAGGAAAAGATGTCAGATAGACATTGCTAACATCCTGGAGTACTTGGCAGAGCTTCTACATACAGGCCTGTCCTATTCCTCCATCAAGATACATGCATCAGCCATTTCTGCAGAATACAGCTTCGATCCCCCTGTCTTCTCACATCCTCTACTCAGGCAGTTCCTCAGAGGAATCAAGAATGTAAAACCTCCTAGGAAACCACCATTACCAGCATGGGACTTGAACTTTGTGCTGGAAAAATTGACACTCCCTCCATTCGAACCAGCAGCAACAGCAGATCTTCAACACCTATCATGGAAAACTGCTTTCCTACTGGCAATTACTTCAGCAAGAATGGTTTCGGAACTTCAGGCCTTAATGGCAGTACAACCTTTCCTAATCTTCCATCAAGATAGTGTCCATGAGAACTAATCCTACATTTATGCCTAAGGTGGTATCCAGAGTGTCTCTAAACCAGGCAATCCACCTACCTACCTTCTTTCCCAATCCACAGAACAGGGGGGAAAGACTGCTGCATACCTTGGATGTACATAGGCAGTTACGCTACTACCTGGACAGAACCAAAGGCAACAGAAAAACTGACCAGCTTTTAGTAGCCCATGCAACAGGGAGGGAAGGAAAAGCAATTTCCAAACAGACAATCTCTAAATGGATAGGAAATTGCATAAGATTCTGTTACTCCTACCATGGAAAGCAAATTCCACAGAACATAAGACCTCTACAGCCACTACCACAGCTTTCTTACGAGGAGTGGCTACCAAGGACATTATTGAGGCGGCTACTTGGACCTCCGTGCATACATTTGCCAAGCATTACAACTTACCTCTATATTCTAGATCCCGAGCAGGGTTTGCCACTGCTGTTTTGCAAGGGATCCTAACTACACCATAATCCTTCTTCCTCCTCCCCCCCCCCTAGTTTGGCTATGGTATTCTACCCATTTGTTATGACTGCAGATGCATCCTTGAAGGACATAGTACAGTTTTGTACCTACCATAAATGTAGATGTCCGAACAGGATAGCATCTGCAGTCAGGATTACCCACCCTCCATCCCCTCTGTGGTACTCCTAGGGTATTTACCCTACTAATAGCTAGCTAGGGGGGGATCTCTTATGGTGTATTTGTTTGTATATATGTACATACATGCTTATTTTTTGTGTTTGCCTACTATTTTTTTTGGAAACATTGGCATTTATCCAAAATTTAGTTTTCCAAGAGGGCAACTGGCATCTGGGGCAAGAAACACTGAGGAAAATGGCGTCGGCTGATGCCTTTATACCCGAAGACCAGGAGAGATGACGTCTGGTGAAGTGCGACACCAGCCGAGGCCAGACCCAGACTTTGGAATCCGGCCGACCGAAGGGCTGCCTGACGACAGGACAACCCATTTGTTATGACTACAGATGCTATCCTGTTCGGACATCTACATTTATGGTAGATACAAAACTGTACTTTTTATCTCTTTCTGCTCCCAGATAGGAAAAACAGCTTGTATGGTTTCAGAAAACATTAGCTTTTAGCCTTGTAAAAAGTGCACTGGCTGTTTTAAATAAAACTAAATTGTTCCCTAAAGTATTAAGGCTGCTAGGAAGGTTAGTATAGTGTCTTACTTCCATAATTTAATTTTTTTTTCACTAAAATGTTTCATTCTGCCATTTTAAAATTTGCATTTCCCTCTGCAAAGAATACTCTGTTCTCATTATTCAATGTTTGCACTTGCAGACAGTTTCTCTCCATGGAGTTGTACTTGGCAATGAGTTTTTATAAATTTCACTCTGAAAAAAATGCACAACTGCCCTCAAACATGTTGACTTGCTGAACATTTGCTGGTGGAATACAAGCGGATATCTGTGCAGTTGTAAGAAGCTTAGCATTTTCTTGTCTTTCATTATTTTGTGTTATTTTAAAGCCTACCTGCTTACACCTGTATACAGCTTAACCCAAAGTTAGTAATCTAGACATTCACTCTTGTAAAAGCAAAATCCACCCCTAATTTTGCATGTAATTAGTTCACACCCTGCCCCCACAGCTCAAGATCACAGCATGTGAGCATTAAACCTGCTTTTGTCCAGTTTTTTTCTGTTTTATGTTGTAAAACCTGCATTTCTTACAAGTATTTGTTTACTTTAGTGACTTGTATGTGTTTGGTATATTGGACACCCCCCCCCCATTTAAAAATGCCCCTGACTACACAAAACCGTTGTAATGTACATAACAAGCCGTTTATACCATGTCTTAATGACTTGTACAAATACTACATAAGATGAGCAATTATTTTACTTCATTATTTTCCCCCTTATAGTGTCCTAAGCATTTAATGATGCAAAGTGAGGTGCATGCTTTACAATCTACCTACAAGTTTAACAAAGTCAACAAAAGTCCAGTGTTTTCAGCCACCCTTTCTAGCAAAAGTATTTCACAAATGTGATAAAATGTTTTATAGTCCCTTTCTGGTCTTCCTGTTCATCTGCATCTCCCAACACGAGACCCTGAAGTCCAGGGTACTGCTGATTCTCAGCTCCTGTGCTTTTTTTTCTGTCTCTAGCATTTTCCTTGGGAACAATGGAAAAGCTTTCACTGGCAAAGTCTCTGTGAACCTTCCCATCTGCTTCTCATTCTTTAGAGTCCCTTTCTACTTGCTGCCTCACTTTCCTCCTTAGCCTGTTCTGCTTAAAATACTCCTCCTCTAGGGGAAAAAAATACTTTGAAGACAGTTGGATACAGCAACCTGAATCCTCACGCCTGCCTCTCGACATTCTCTGATTTACTGGGATGAATTTGCTTTTCTGCCTGATGTATAGTCATTTATGTAAACTGTACTGTCTCCAGTTTTAATGCTTTGCCCTTCTGCCGCAATTTGTTCAGGACCAACTGTATTTGTATGATCACAGCTTTACTAGTATAGGTCTTGGGTGCTTTTTCATGGACAGGTTTGGAGCATACACTTGATATGACCTTTCAATTAACCGTTCTTGCGGCGGAACACCAGTCCAGTTGCTTATTTCTGCTTCATAAACTTAAGTCTGTTTTTTTCTGATTTTGCTTACAACAAAGCATTAGATTTTGCCTGTGTGCTCTGTCCTCTAATTCCACCATTTTTTGAAAAATCTCCTCTTCTTGAGCAGTCTCATACTCTGCTAGATTTTCATTTGTTCTCAGATTTGCAGTGTTGTCACCTTATCTGAATATCTCTTTATAGATGCATACTGGGCTAAATGTCCTTGTGAGCCTTTTTAAGCCTAATCAACTTCCCTTTCAAAGGTTGGAATTGAACCCCGTACCTTGTGACTTCAGTATTTCCTCTTCACCTTTTCTAATTGACTTTCAGGCTCTCAAGCTGACAATATCTCTGGCTGCTGTTTCTCAATTTGTCACACTGGGAGAGTAAGCTGGTGATCAGTGTACAGCCCTTTTGGAAGTCATGTTCCTTAACAACCATTTTGATTTTATACTAAATCACTAGGGCATTACTGACTGGAATCATTTGTTTTAAATTCATATTGCTAAAAAATGCATATTGATGAAAACGCTACTTTTCTATTAACACATTTAGTGGATGACAGTAATTTTTTCCCTGATTTTTATCCCCTCTGTTTTGGCTTTGGCCAGAAAGATTTCTCAAATAAGTTGAGAGGAGTGGTACTAACCCAAAACATTCAGATCCAAATTATTTGTATTGGTGTTTTATCAAACTGGAAATTTAGTACAAAACTGTTCATGTTGCTGCATTTGTTTTCATTGGAGTGGGCTGGAAAACTAACATGTTTACAGTCTTAGTAGTTGAACAGGTGGCACGGTCTCCTTTGGTACAGAAGACCATTGTTCTATTCCCATATCAGGTAATTGGATTAGTACTCTTGTACTGACTGCACTGGAGTGTAAGGTTAGTGCTGCACTCTTGGGTGTGTCATTCTTCGGATGAGATATTGAGCAGAGGCGCAATCTGCCTCAGGTGGATGTAAAATCCTATGGAACAGAGGCCCAATCTGCCTCAGGTGGATGTAAAATCCTATGGAACAGAGAAGCCCAATCTGCCTCAGGTGGATGTAAACTCCTATGGAACAGAGAAGCCCAATCTGCCTCAGGTGGATGTAAAATCCTATGGAACAGAAGCCCAATCTGCCTCAGGTGGATGCAAAATCCTATGGAACAGAGGCCCAATCTGCCTCGGGTGGATGCAAAATCCTATGGAACAGAGGCCCAATCTGCCTCAGGTGGATGCAAAATCCTATGGAACAGAGGCCCAATCTGCCTCAGGTGGATGCAAAATCCTATGGAACAGAGAGGCCCAATCTGCCTCAGGTGGATGCAAAATCCTATGGAACAGAGAAGCCCAATCTGCCTCAGGTGGATGTAAAATCCTATGGAACAGAGAAGCCCAGTCTGCCTCAGGTGGATGTAAAATCCTATGGAACAGAGAAGCCCAATCTGCCTCAGGTGGATGTAAAATCCTGTGGCAATTTTGAGTATTTTTTTTTTGTCTGTTTACATCTTTACACTTTTTTAAAATATTTCAAAGTTACAACACAATATATTTTGAATATACAATGTATATACAGTGGCATAACTCCTCATGCCACCAAAATACAAAACTTCATTTATTATCCTCACTTTATATCCTACAACCAAAATGTTATCCTTTCCAGAATGCCCAGAAGAGTCTTGTTAAACAAAAATTCATGGTCTTTCATTCTAGGTTGTGCATATCCCCCAAAACCTTCTTTGTCATTTCTTTCCCTCATACTAACATTCCTATAATATCCATACAAAAATGTGTTCAAGTTCGCAATTAAAAATCCCATCTCAGACTTTGTCCTGTTCCAAAAACCTGTGCTGTTTGTTGCTTTTTATGTTTGAGTGACTTGCACATTGTATAACCTACATCATTTTATGCGTGCTTTAATTGGTAGTCTTCATAAAAAATCTTAACACAAAAATCTGAACCTTTTATTTAACTGCCTCAACTACCTCATTCCTAAGCCTTCCTGATTTTAATATAGTAAAAAATTACACATCACTTAACGATGCCATTTTTTTCTAATTCTTCGGTATTTTCCATAATGTTTTTTTCTGATATTCTGTAACTTCATAAACCTTTTCCCCCCTTTTTCATATTTAGTTTATCCCCGAATACCCCATACTTACAAAATATTTGTAATCCAGCTATTTTTTCCTCTTTGTACATCTCGACACCCAGTATAAAGGCAAAGGTGCCATATGCACAATAGGCTGTGTTAATCCTAACCCTCCCCTTTCTTCAACGTATAGAATCCCCTTTTTAAATCTGCTCAGTCTTGATCTGCATAAGAAGCTAAACACCAGCTGCATTATCAGTTTCTTTTTCACTTTGACACACATACACTTCATATATAACCTTATCTACCCAAAATTAACAGAATTAATCAAACGGGTGGTTTCCAGAAAGCACTTATTCCCTTTATACTGCCTTCCTTTTCTCTACTTCTGTATACCAAACACAATTGCAGGCAACTCAATTTTTTGATCAAAAAAGCAAATATCTTCAGTTTTATATCATCTAAACTTACTTTTCTCTTTAACTGTAATTCCACTTTTAAACGTGTCTGCGTAATATCTCAGATTTTTCATGCAGCTCTAGTTTCTCCCGATAATTAATTTCATCAGTGTATGGATGAGATTCAACACAGTTGTGAAATCTGTATGCCACCCTCACCAAATAAACTGCTTAACACAAGTAACAGCATACATTACTACATGCTGCTAATAGGGTAGCCCTGTCTTACACCTCTCTTTAGACACCTGCTTAGTAAATCATCCATTAACCATTAATCTAACCCTATTATTCTGTGTTATCCAAGTCCCTATTGCATCAAAATTGTCCACAAACCTCTATGACTCGTATAACAAATGGTCTTGCTTAGGCTCCCATCATTAATGACATACAGCACGTCCTTTACCTCCAGTACCACAATTAATGTGCGACTTTCTAGCTTTCAATCCAGACATTGGGAAACATTCATGTATAACCTTCTCAAACCTCATTTGTAATAGATTCAGTAATCTATAGAATGCATTAATTTCTCCTTTTTTTTGCATATTGTGCCGTCCTGCATCCCATTCCCAAGCCATCCATTCAACAAAAAACTGTTGCTCATTACACTTTTTTATATACATCACATAACCTATACCATCCTTACCATATGATATGCCCTCTCAGTAGATTACTTTGGATGAGTTGATGTGATTAATCTTTGCAAACTTTCAGTTGCGTCTACTGAAAAAACAATTCCAACAACCCATATGTTAATTTCAGCAGTGCTTTCTCAATAAACCCTCTTGACCTAAACTCTCATTTCAATTCCGTTATTGCGCATTTGTCCTATTTTGGATTTCTCCAGGTACGGGGATAACCTTCCTTTCCTCTAACAAAACATTTGTTTAGACAATAACATTTCAATACAATACTTTATCCTCCTAAATACCCCTTTCTCTGCAGAAAAATTTACTGTTTCAACTTCCTGTTGTGTTCTTGCAATGTTTTTCCCCTTTCCTTGGCTGCAGTTCCACACACACTTCTGTACTTTTCTTTACACTATGCTGCTTATATTTAGAAGTTTTAGTGTCCAGTCCAAATTCCCCCTAGTCGGTATGAATACTATCTTGGGACTCCCCTGAAAAACAGTTGGCCTAGTAGGAATAACCCAGTCAACAAAGTGTAAATTAATTAAATTGAATGGTTCCTGCTATAGCTCACTTCATCATTTATATATTTGTCGTCTGACTATTTTAATGCATCTGCATCATTAAGTGATTAAAATGAACAGGTTTACTGAGATATAATGACCTTAGTGATCTTAGAGTTTTCCCTCAGAATCCACTTCAAGGCCACTTCATGCTAGATATAAGGAAACCATTTTGTTCTTTCTTTTATAGAAATAAAATGGCGGTAGTGCAAGTTATGGTCATCTTGTGAATGGCAGTAGTGCAAGTTATGGTCATCTTGTGGAACATTTGGATCCTATTTTAATTTTCACTTCCACTCAAATGCTCTGATTTGTGTTCTCAGAACAGTTCTTGCCTCTCTAACAATATCTGCAAATAAACTAGCTGAACTACATTTTCAAAGTTTCCAATTTTTTAGTCAAAGTGCTGACAGACCCTCTCTGACACTATCAACTGTCATTGTAATCCAGGAGCTGTTAACTGACAACCCTTCTACTTTTTAAATGTCAACGTTCTTTTAACTGCTTTGTCATTTACCAGTATCTGCAGAGAGATTGTTTTTTGTACATCTTCAATGTTCAGAATGTGCTGTATTTGTTAAATTTTCCTTACAATGCCATACAGAACAAAAGTCTGTCTTTTTTTCTCTTCTTGAAATTAGGTTAATTATATCTTTCAAATGAGGCTCAAATGTCTTTGTGCATAATATTTCCCCACCTCTGTTGCACTGGTAGCTACACCCTTGATGTAGCTACCAACACTTTATCCAAACCATGATCCTTTAGCACAGCAGCTGTGACATGAGCATTGCTACAATTTGCAAGATTGTGGCATTCACTTCATTTATGTGAGGGGAAAAAAATAGAAATATTCTTTCTTTTTTAACGGTAAGTTGTAAGAGTTAACATTTGTCACATTCTGTACTTTATTTGCATTTTTTTTTTTCACATCCTGTGCTCCAACAGAAAAAGTAACCTGGAGCTGCCATTGCTTTGGGGGGGCCACACTAACTTCCATGCACTGCTTTAATTTCTGCTTCTAGAGGGAGCATGTGGTCTGTTCCCAAGAGATAGCATTATATTCCTTCTAAATATCTGGCCATACTTTTTAATAGCTTTTTATCCACTTGAGCAATCCATGTACGTTAGTGCCTACAAAAGTAGCAACATTGTAATTGAGATTTTCTTTGCTCCCATGAACTCAGTTTTGTCCCCTCTTACCTTTGTAACTCTTCTAATTTGCTTTTTGGGAAGGAGGAAGTCTAGTCTGGCTGCTCAAACTATTCCCAAATTAGCTCCTACAACATGTATTGGAAAGGGAGGCTACTTCTGTCAATTACAGGCAGTAACAGTTTGACATGAATCAAAATCGGCCCAACCAAAATTTTGCTTTCAAGTTTCTAATCTTGACACTCCTCAAAACCTCCAAGTTTCCCCATTCCCTCCTCCACCATACAAAGGCTAAAGCAGACTCTGCTTTTGGTGGGTCTGTAAGAGTTAAATGACTTGTAATTGCCTCAATCAATGTGGATGACTAATTTGAGTAGTTGGAACAAGGGCTGTGTTACTTTTGCCACACTCACACCTTGATGGTTTGATTACCTGAGAAGCAGCTGTTTCAGGGCAGTCTGGTAGTCTAGAAAGGGTCACAAACCTATGGAAAAAGAGTGGGAATAGGATTGTAAACATGTGCGGGAATAGGATTGTAAACATGTGCATCAGGAATGGAGTTGGTTTCCTTGTCTCGATGAATTTGGGATAAACACCTGAACTGTGTATCTGTGTCTCCCCAACGTTTTTGTATTCCCTTAGTAAGGATGGAAATACTTGAACTAAATATCTAATTTTATTGCTCCTGTCATGGTCTTGTGTACGTTTTTCTTGCCTTGTATTTGTCTGATTCCTTCAAAGTATGGTAGGTGTGACTTCAATTAGACTTCATTTTCTGTCTCGTATGGCAAGTACTTACTTCCGCCCTATTTTATAATATTTGGGTTACTACCAATTTTTTCCCATATCCTCTTTTCCAACTTAAAAGGGCATAGTAAATTTGCAGTAGATACTTATCAATAAAGTACTGTTTGAGAAACACTAACTGGAGATGTCACCTTTTTGTGGCAGCTCTAAAGTCCCTCCTTTTTGCTTTTGTGTCCTGTACCATAACATCAACTGGAAATAGAAAAGGCAGTACTTCATGTGATTGTAGATGGCCCCCAACTGAATAATTCTAGTTACTTTATTCACACTTGGGCAACAAGCATTTTAGACATTTGACTATTTAAACTGCACTATGAATAGCTGTCTCCCTGCATAATGCACTTTTCCAACTTTGTAACTTGGCATAAGTGCTTGCTTATGTAGATATAAAACACACTAGGAACATGTATGCTTTGTGTACTAACACCCACCCCATGTAGACCATAACAAGGAATGGATTTGGATTTTATTGACCCTTTGTTAATGATCTAGGACAATAGATTAACAAACTGATACCCCTCCTTAAATAAGCAAGACCCTCGCTTCGCAAAGTCCTGTTATGGAGGAGTATGGCCTGGCTGGTTTAACCACTGCTCACTGGGTAAGTTGTCGGTTTGCTTTCTGTGACACTAACTTTCTTCTCTTGCTAGGCTGTAGCAATAGCTGACTTGTTCTACTTTTATATACCTGAGGAAGGTGAAAATTTCAAATGTTTGAAAATGTATCCTAGCTTTGAAAATTTGTAACTTGGTATCTTGCTGGGGCTTCCAATTACTGCTAATAGTTGTGGTTCCTTTCTACTGTTCTGTTGAACTCTGTAGCATACAAATTACATGACTTGCCATTTACTAGCTGTTGAGAGAAAGATGATATATAATTTGCTCCAGACTTTCCTGCCCTTGTAATAGCTGTTTTTTCTAATCTGAAAGTAACCAGTTGTACTATACAAAAATAGGAAATTCACATGTGGGCAGACGTATGCCAGGTTTTATTCAGCAGGTGGCACTGTTGCCTTTTTTAATACATGAAAATAAAGATTAAATCTGAATAACATAATTTAAAATGTGCTTGCAATATATTGATTTTAATGTTTTAAGAATTAGTATTCACATTTATTTGGGTTGTAGTATAATTAAAAATCTCTGTACATTAGACTAGACTAATTTAGAAATTTTACCAGTAGAGTGAAAAATGAAATTGTAAATTTGCATCTTAAACACTTGGAAAAGTTAGGCTTGTCATAAGAATGATGTGATTTGTTATGAAAGGAAAGAAAATACTGAACGGGAAATTTTTTTTTTTGTTTTTTTTTAATGGATGTGATGCATAGGAAACCTACACATACTATGTACCCTACCCAGTTTGGCTTTGTCAGATGCTGGTCATTCCTGCTTAACCTGTTGGACTTCAAGAAGGTCATTAAAGATATGGATGAGCAAAACCATGCACGCTGCCTACCTTGACTTTGCCAAGGTGTTCACAATACCTCTCACTCTAGCACTGTAAATAAACTTCCAAATTGGCCATAAACCCATGTCACTTGATGCATATCCTAGTGTCTGTCCAGATATTGTACAGATCCAATGGTGTAGTGGTACATTGTTCTGACTATGGTATATAGGCCCCTGGGTTCAAAACCTGGCAGAGCTGTAATTTGTTGACCGCAGCCTCTCCTTCAACCATGACATTGCCACTGTGGTCAAAGTCCTATGTGGCACATCTCATTACCAAGGGTTTTGCATCCAGGAAGAAAGAGGTCATAGTCGCCCTCTACTCTTCCCTCATTAGGCCAATCAGAGTACAATGCCCCATTTGGCACGTACCTCACTAGACGCATGCAACAGCTGGAAATGCCAGAAAATTACCTCATGAAGAGGATCCTAGGACTTGTCTATGCGGTGACTGAAACCTGGTTCAAGGCTCCTGAGAGCACCCCAGCACTATCAGGTTTTACCTCCTGTCATGCTTTCCGGCCCCAAAACTTGGACCGAACCACAAAAGGAGGGGGAGTATCCATTTTCATCAAAGATACCCACACCTCCAGGTTAGTGGCAACGAATGAAGCATCGGAGACTATCCAGGTGCAACTAACCATAGGCAAAACTGCCTTACAGTTTGTAGCATGCTACAGACCACCCTCTCAAACTCAGGAACCCCACACAGCCTTCCTGAAGACACTGAGAGTATGAATGTCTCTCCAAATACCATCATTTTGGGAGACTTCAACTACCCAAACATAGACTGGGAACATTACTCAAGCCCCAACACCCTAGCCCAAAGGTTCCTAGAATTCATAAACTCAAATGCAATGGAACAACTAGTCACCATTCCCACAAGAGGAGACAATATACTAGACCTGATCATCACAAACATGGGGACAAAATGCTCCACACCGGAAGTATATCCTCTTTGGTAAGATCAGACCATAAATTAATCTCACTGGAAATCCACATCCCGCCCCCACCCCCTGCACAAAAGACCACTGTGAAGAACTTCTCAAAAGCAAACTTCACACTTCTTAAGACTGAAGTGGTATCCTTCAAGGCCCCTGGGCCAGTGGAAACCACAACCCACACTGCTGAATCCTTTGCAAATGCCTTCTATGGGCACCTTCAAGAATGCATGGATCATGCAATCCCAAATAAAACCAAGACCCATTCCCCAAAGGCAGGCGCCGGTCTGGTGGACCCCAGCCATAAACAAACTTTACAACAGGAGGAGGAAGCTACTACATGACAGAGCAAAATCCCTAAAAGGGAAGGCGTCTCTGATCAGTACTAGCAAAAACTACGATCACTCATAAAATCATCCAAGGCCAACTTTGAGAGAAAAATCGCAAAAGACACAAGACAATCACAAGGCCTTCTTTAGCTATGTTAGAAACCTGGGTGGAAACTCCCAGATATGCTCAGAGTTAGTCCAAAATGACACAAAATACACCAAACCCACTGACATTGCCAACATTCTGGCAGACAGGTTCAGTGCAAATTTCTCCTCCCCCCCAAAAGGAGAAAAAACTATCCCAGCAGAGTGTAGCCTCCCTAACATCTCAGATGTCCAGGTGAGAGCCGCCCTCTCTAAAGCTAAAAACACAGCATCAATGGGACCGGATGGTGTCCCAGGCTGTGTGCTACATGAACTCCAAGAGGAACTAAACCCACACATAAGGCTGCTGTTTAATCTTAGCCTTACTACAGGATACGTACCCAAAGAGTGGCGTACGGCAACAGTGGTCCCACTTCACAAAGGCGGTGCTTCTACGGACCCTGGAAATTACCGCCCCATAAGCTTGACGAGCCTGGTCTGCAGAGAGCCATGGCCTTAAGCTGAACGCCAAAAAATGTATAGTCATACCCTTTGGGAATAACAAGGTACCGACAAATTACCACATAGGCGGTAATCCATTAAGTACGGAAGAGGTAATCAGGGACCTAGGGACCCAGGTTGACAGTAACCTCTCATTTGACACTCACATTGCCAAAGTGGTTAGGAAGACCTTCTATATTGCCCACCTTATCATGAAGGGTTTCACATCTAGATCAAGAGAGGTCATTGTGCCCCTGTACTCTTCTCTTATCAGGCCAATGATTGAGTACAATGCCCCATTTGGGATGTATCTCACCCGACACCTGCAGCAGTTGGAAAGACCCCAAAAGTTCCTCACCAAGAGGATAAAGGGTCTTAAACATATGCCGCCCGACTGAAAAAACTCCAGCTCTATTCAGTCGCATACCGCCTACTCAGAGGTGATCTGTGCCTGACGTACAAGGCCATGTCCAATCCTGAATTAATGGACATGCTCCACCTCAGAAAATCCAAATCCATCAGAGCCACGAGAACAAGTGACTTAAACCTCAACACAGAAATAAATAGGACGTGCTGGAGGGACAGATTCATAACCCAGAGGCTCCCTACACTCGAACAGAATCCCAGTCCATGTTAGGCAGAGCCCCTCACTGACTCTATTCAAGAGAAATCTCAACGAATGGATGGGAGATCGTAGGTTTACCCCGGGGGTCATCTCTGTGTCACTACTAGACAGAGGCATAGTAAACTAAACCCTAAAAGGGCGTAGTATTCTCATCCTAAGGGGTGGTGTAAGCCACATACACTCTGGCTAGGCTTATAAATGCCTTAGGGCAGATAGCCTAGTACGAACCTATGAACGCATGTCCTACATGGACAGGCTCAAAAAAACTCCAGCTATTCTCGGTCTCATATCCTCTAAGATACGATCTCTGCATGACTTACAAAGCCATGTCTGACCCAGCTCTGTTAGAAGTGCTACATCTAAAGAAATCCCAATCCCTCTGCATCATATGCTCCAGCGAGCTCAGCCTCATTACCACAATCAACAGAACATGCTGGAGGGACAGGTTCATAACCCAGAGACTGCCTATGCTCTGGAATAGACTTCCCATGCATGTCAATTAGAGCACCTCATTGGCCCTCTTCAGGAGAAGTCTTGAGTGGATGGGAAATAAAGTTCACCCTGGGGATCACTACAGTGGCTCCTCTTGATAGAGGCACTGGGAACTAACGTTGGGCGGCACAATGCCAGGGCACTTCTATGGGCTAGGCTTGTAAAGGCTCCAGGGCCATTATCCTAGTACACACCTATGAAGAAGTTAGGATAAGGGAATCATTTCCACAAAGAGGCCAGTCACTGCTGGTAGTCCCACGGGGATCTCTACTGGGGCTTTTTATTTCACCTTGATTTCAGAGAAATAAATACAAACGTTGAGGCCTCTGACCAGGTTTTCAGCTTCCAAACTATATGTGGTGACAGTCTCCTAAAGGGACCCACCTTTCAAGAGGTTCTGATGTAAACAAAGAACTGGTGCCAGAGCCATGCTGTAAAACCCATACCCTTTGGAAAGACTGCTACTCCAGGGAATTGTCACATTTTCTACTTTTAGCTGTGTATTGTCAAAGGTCTGGGATCTGGGAATACATGTTGACAAACTCAGGCTTTGACCACCTCAAGTCTACTGTGGAGAGAGAATCGTTCTAAGTTGTGCAACTTAAGGGCATGGCATCCAGGTCTAAGGAGGTCATTGTTCCACTGGACATGGCTCTTTATCAGAGTAAGATGCACCCTTTAGCATGTACTTGACCTGGTACTTTCAACAACTTGAGAGACAACAGAGGTTACTCACAAAAAGACTATAGGTTATTTCGGTGAATCTTAGATTCACAAAAAAAATGTAGGAAGTAAACAGGCTCGTCTACAAGGCATCATGGTTCCACATGGATTGATTTTTTTGCACATCTGCAAAATAGAATAAAAATACCTATTCTAAGGACCTAAACTTTATACTGTCTCTCAGATTATCCCCTGTCTGGAATGTCTGGAATTCCCACCCATGTGAAACGGTTTGTCATTAACTGTAGTCCAAATATAACTTGGACCAGTGATGGGGAAATCCAAACCTCTGGTTTGCCACCCATGCCCCCCAGTGGGCAGGAGCAGCCTGAGAATGTGTACAAGCCTGTATCGTAACTAAATTTTTTGGGGTGTTTTGGTAAGTTTGGCAAAGCTTAAAATGGCTCTTGGTCCGATAGTCTAGACTAGGAGTTTATGTCCCAGAGATTCCTCCATTTGTGGAATATACTCCCTCTCCAAGTCAAGCAGAGTACCTCTTTACCCCCTTTTAGAAGTGCAACCTGGATAACTAAGAAACAAAATGCATCCCTGGGATTCCACCTGTCTCTCTGCTGAACAGGGGGATCAGGTGCTGACTTGTCTAAACATGGGCTAAACTCTTGGATAGGCTTATAAGGGCCTCTGGGCCAATAGCCTAGTAACTTCTGTGATCCTATGAATCAAGAACTAGAGCAGAAATTAAGATTATGAACATAGTACATTAAGGAGCAGCTCCTTATTTTATGTGCAATATGGCAGTCTGACATGCTGCTGTTCTTTAAGTGAACAGAAGTATTTCCAGGTGTGCATTAGTCTATTGGATTTTATCTTATTTAACATGTTGAAGGCAGCATAATTAAATCAGGCTCTATATTTAGTACCTTGAGAAAGCTATGGGAAAAGATACATAGCTATGCTCTCAATTGAGGGATTTGATTAAAGGATGTATGATGTCACAAACTTTGACTTGCCTTTGCCCAAACACGAGTCTGTTGAGGCTACACTGTAACTGTTTTTAGCTAAACAAATTTTATATAGATGTCAGCATGGTATTAATGTACTTAAAGTACTACATTCCTTGTACAGGAATGCAAGTATTAATGAATTTGCAAACCAGATTAAAGCTAGGCAAGACTTCTACTTGGGACTTTGACCTGTGGTAGGGAGATTATTGTATCCCTGACCAAGGATAATATAGAGGATTGTGACTGGGTGGCCTATCATAACATCTTGTGTTTTGACAGGATTACCAAGTTATTCACTTTAAGAGCTTGAGAGGTGAAGCTTGACATCCATGATTAGATTTGGT